>NW_027168771.1:245000-272500 GCF_036898095.1 Palaemon carinicauda | reverse complement strand
ATCCTAAAAACCCGTGATTTGAAGGCTTACAAAATAACAGAGTAGTACAACCCTACTAATTCATTTCAATAAACTATCCCAGATTCAAATCTTATAAATTTCACCTATTTATATATATATATATATATATATATATATATATATATATATATATATATATATATATAGCCTATATATATATATCCTTTTCTGAGTGGAGATACCTCAACTTGGTTAAAGGGTTTGTCTACCACCATGATCAGCAAAGGAATACTAGTCAAGGTCACTCATACTAGGTTGGTTTGCTTTAAAGGGTCAGACAAAAGTCTCCCACATCACCAATTTGCAAATAAGTGTGGATAGAAACTGGCCAAACCCCAGACATGTCTGAGGCCTTTTTCCTGCAGTGGTTTTTAGAAAGGGCTGTAAAGTTGTTGTATTTATTTATGTGTGTGTGTGTGTGTGTATGTGTGTGTATATAAATACATATATTATATATCATCAGGTGTCACTGGTCCACTGCAGAACAAAGGCCTCAGATATGTTATTATCTCCTGAATTATTTTTCCCTGTGGAGCCCTTGGGTTTATAGTGTTCTGCTTTTCCAGCTAGAACTGTAGCTTAGATAGTTTTATATATATATATATATATATATATATATATATATATATATATATATATATATTATATATATAGGCCTATATATATATATAGGCCTATATATATATATATATATATATATATATAGGCCTATATATATATATATATATATATATATATATATATATATATTTATATATCACAGCTGTCACTCGATATCGAGTATTACTGTTTCAGTGACTTTAATGAATTCTCAAATCAATTCAACATCAACAACCAATGGAGCAGTTTCAAATCCACTGCAGGACAATGGCCACAAATACATCCTTAGTCATGTCTGGTTTTTGGCCATTTCCATCACCATAATAGCTACTGTGGATTGGTGATGGTGGGAGAATCTAGCACGATCGCTCACGGCAAACAAATCTAGTAGGGGTGGCTCTGAGAAGCACAGCTTTCACCGCGTTAAGGTATCCCCACTCAGAAAGGGATACCTTACTGGTATCCCCACTCAGAAAGGGATACCTTACTGGTATCCCCACCCAGAAAGGGATACCTTAATAATAAATGGTCTAAATCTTCAGCTGCATCCATAAATATAATAATTTGTGTGACAGAATTGGAAAAGGCGTTAATATCACCAGAAAGAAAATCTATGTCTTATCAAAACCGTTATAATTTGAGTTGAACTTTTCCCATTTTATTGTAAAATAAATACAGGAGCAAGTTATAAAGGCACCAATGTCTCCTGTTAAGTAAAGCACCAGCCGCTAAGCTACAGTCTAAAATACAATATCAATTTGCTTGTTGAGAGAGAGAGAGAGAGAGAGAGAGAGAGAGAGAGAGAGAGGAGAGGAGAGAGAGAGAGAGATGCGGCCTTTACTACTAATTTGAAATATCACTCGAAATTATACATGAATATCCAAGAGCAGAAAAACACACAATCTTTAAATATGACAGATCTATCCAAAGTTTGTTACTGATCTTAAAATATTCTATATCAATAATTCACTACTTCTTAAGTAGTTTATTTATTTCCTTTCCTCACTGGGCTATTTTTCTAAGTAGGAGCCCTTGGGCTTGTTGCAACAGGCTTCTCCAACTAGGGTTGAGTTTAGCTGGTAATAATAATAATAATAATAATAATAATAATAATAATAATTAAAGCAAGTCAAATCATACTGGATGAAGACATACTACCTCTTGCTTTAAGGTACACTCGGGCACACTAATCTATCTTATTTCTCTTCTCTTGTTTTGTTAAAGTTTTTATAGTTTATATCTATATTTTAATGTTGTTACTGTATTTGAAATATTACTGTATTTGAAATATTTGAATCAATCATTTTCAGAAAGACTTAGAATTAAATTTCACTTGAGTGTCTTCTAATTGTATCGTCATATGATCAATTAGGCTCATTATATATTCTTTTTAAAATTATCAATTACTATTTTGTTGGGAATCATGGTATTCATGTCGTCTATGATTGGCGAGTCCATTATTGGTTTAGGGGATAAATTAAAGTCAGGATAAATTTAAAAGTCATGAATTTTATCATATCTATCATAATATGTTGATACAATAAAACCGAGAGAGAAATAAAACACAATGGCAATTGGTGAAGTTTGTTTACAAAGTGATCTCAAGAGAAAAGGACATAAAAGACTATTGTCTAAGACCCTTCCTCCCCTTCAGTTACAAATCAATTTGTATAGATTCCTCCCTTTTCAGTAATACCTGAACTTTGTTCCTGAATATACTTTAAACCTTTGAATAAGGTTCAAAATAATTCAGAATTTGTTTCTATTATTTGAAGAATTTCAACATAATATTAGAATGCTGATGCATATTTACCTATAGAATTTCTTTATTGTTTTTTGAGAGAAATATACTATAGTTTTTTCATTGAGTGACTTCTTATGTCCATCTAATCCATATATTCTTTCACACTCGAGAAATTTCTCTTATTATATAGTTTTTGAGAAAATGGCAACAATTGATCTTCATAATCATAAACATATCATTAGATTGTGAAATATATGTTGCATTGAATGGCCAATTTCAAAAGGAAAATACTACGTTCTAAATAGGAGATTTCTTACACATCAAGATTGCCAACCTTAAAATGTTAAGAAAAACGAAATGGTAACATAAAAATCATAACTGAAGTATAATGTAAATTTATTAATGATTATAACTACGATAATGTACAGCATAATTCCAGACACTAAAAATATTCTTGGCTATTCTGGTTCGTTTCCTTACGAATTTTACCCTTTTCGAGTTGATATTCCAAACTTATTGGACTGCTAAATCATATGGAATCTAGGGATAAGTAGATAAATGAAATACGGCATTGAGAGTAGGGCCAAAATTAATATCCTAATGATAAGAATCCTTTCTGATATAGTGTCGTCTGAAGGTGGTTCCTTTTGGAATTTAGATTAAAGGATATGTGAAGAATTATGTCCTGATTACTGCCTTTATCACTATGCTGTCTTTATATGTACAAATAGAAAGTACCAGTAGTTAACTGATCGGGCTATTTCGTTTGTAAATATTCTGTTCCTATATAAGTTAAACACTAAAAGAATCTGATGTTCACATCCTTGTCCACTCAGTGATAAGGGCTGCAAACCTTTCGACTTAGAAAGAAAAGGAATTATACTAAATATTTTATTCATGACCTATTTAGCAGGAGTATAAATTTATATTTAAAAAATATATATTTTCCGCTTTATATATCATTCATGTGAGTTTCCAATTTTTCTAAATTAAAAATTCTACCTAATTAATTCGTTGGCAATTCTGGACCCCCTCATGAGGGGCTAAATAAATTTTGCCAAAACTGTATACGAGTATTTCTCTTTAAGATTATCTTATAAACGTTAAGATACTTCTTATCTAGACATTTTATTGAATAAAATAATTTAACTTCATATCTTATTTATGCATTATATGTAATGAATATTTTATATGTATTTTTAGATAAAAAATACGATAATTTTTAAGTTGATTTAGTGTTCCTCAAGGTATCAACAGATGGCCTCAGTGAGGTCATTTTGGGAGTAAAATATTGGAAAGAAAATCCAGCCTTAAGGAGCGAAATGGGAGTTACCCTCCAATGTCCTTAGCCAATAGAAACGCTCCATTCGGGCAACGGTAAGGAAATTAGCCAATAGGAACGCTCCTTTCGGGCAACGTCAAAGAAACATACTCCTTAGCCAATAGGAACACGCCATTCGGGAAAGCTGTTAGGAAATAGTGATTTGCTCTTTCAACTAGGTAAAAGAGACAAATGCCAGTTCATAAACCATTGGAAAATTTCATTTTGGTTACTTTCTTTCGAATGAATATATAGAATAAAACCTTTAATAATATTATATGTATTATATTTCATTTATTGCACATATGGGTAATAAATCAAGCCCATATCATACTTATACGATACTTATATTTATACGGTACTCTGAATCAAAATCTCATCCACTGGCTGAAAAATGCATTCTTCATATTGATCTAAAGTTTTGTTAACAGTTTTGTAAGCAAAGGCAAATCAAAAGTTATTTAAATATTGTCTTATGAATATATAATGCACTTTAAATAGTGAATATGGTGATGAAATTCCTGTTTACTTTGATAGTTGATTAGGTAAATATTTTTAATAATTTCCCTGATCGAATTCATTTATTTTTAAAAATTGAAATGTTGCCTGAGAAATCAGTTACGTTGAAGGTATTTTTGACAGTTTATTTTTCAGATATTAGGAAAATAGGTACAGATACTAAAACATATCCTTTGCAATAGAGAGAGAGAGAGAGAGAGAGAGAGAGAGAGAGAGAGAGAGAGAGAGAGAGAGAATGTTTATTTTAATAAGAAATCAATTTAGTGTTAACATTTATATATATATATATATATATATATATATATATATATATATATATATATATATACATATACATATGTATATGTGTGTGTGTGTATGTGTGTATGTGTACTCGCAACATCAACATAGCCATTTCTAGACCACTGCAGGACAAAAGCCTCAGATGTCTTTAATCATGCAAGTCTGAATTAGTGGTTTTGGGGGACTTTCATCTGACCGCTCACAGCAAGCCAACCTAGTATGGGTAGCCCTGGCAGGTACAGCTTTGCTAATCATGGTAGTAGGTTGGCCAGGGCACCAGCTACCCGTTGAGAGACTACCTTTTGGGAGTTATGGGGTCCTTTGACTGGTCAGACGGTTCCTTTTCCCTTTGCCTACACATACACCAAATAGTCTGGCCTATTCTTTACATTTTTTCCTCTGTCCACATACACCAGACAACACTAAGATTACCAAATAATTCTTCTTCACCCAAGGAGTTAACTTCTGCACTGTAATTGTTCAGAGGCTACTTTCCTCTTGGTAAGGGTAGAAGAGACTCTTTAGCTATGGTAAGCAGCTCTTCAAGGAGAAGGACACTCCAAAATCAATCCATTGTTCTCTAGTCTTGGGTAGTGCCATAGCCTCTGTACCATGGTCTTCCACTGTTTTGAGTTAGAGTTCTCTTGCTTGAGGGTACACTCAGGCACACTTCTATCTAGTTTCTCTTCCTCTTGTTCTATTGAAGTTTTTTATTGTTTATATAAGAAATAATTATTCTAATGTTACTATTCTTAAAATATTTTATTTTTCCCTATTTCCTTCCCTCCTTGAGCTATTTTCCCTGTTGGGGCCCCTGGCTTATAGCATCCTGCTTTTCCAACTATGGTTGTAGCTTAGCATTTAATTATATATATATATATATATATATATATATATATATATATATATATATATATATATATATATGGTATCTGAGTGAGGATACCTTAATGTGGTTTATTTGCTGTAAGCAAACAGACTAAAGTTTCCCACCATCATCCATTCGCAGTGGCATGATGATGAAAATGGCCAAATCCAAGACATGAATAAGGCCATCTTTGAGTCCTTTGTCCTGCAGGGGACTAGAAATGGCTGCATGTCGCTGTTGTGTGTGTGTGTATATATATATATATATATATATATATATATATATATATTTTATTTATATATATATATATATATATTTATATATATGCGTATATATTCGATTTCAAAGATCCTCTGAATGAGTTAAAAGCTAACAGACAGACAGACAATATTTAGATGCCAGATGAATCAAAGAAGGCCAGTGAAGAAATAAAGAAGGTAGCATTTGTTACTGATATTACAAAAGCTATCTTAGAACATTCAGATAATGCTGAAGTAAGTTAATATGAAGATGTTATAGGAATTTTATAGGATATAATGGGTTCGTTCAAGTGTTGAGTTCGACAAGCCAAGAGATCTCCCGTTGACATGGTAAGACAGAAAAGGGACTTCAGGTTATGCAAAGTCCAGTGGAATGAACATAAGATAAATCAACTCTCACAGAAATGATAAGTCCCAGGGCTAGGGAATATTATTTCAAAATTTAACCACTTATAATTACAGTAGAATTTTTCCCAGTTGATATAAATTGAACACATTTTTCAAAAACAAAAATAATTAGCAGTTAAAGAAACGTTTCCCAAATGAGGAAAGTGTAAAAATCCTTGAAAATGTATTTTGTATGCCTTTGGCCGCTGTATCCTTTATAATATAAACACAACAAGTACACAGACAAATTGTGTTTTATATTGAACTTATATTCATACAATTCTAGCTATGCATGCGAAATGAAAATAAAAAAATAGAAAAAGAAGTATACGCTTTATGCCCGGTTACTATGAATTACAGCAAAGATTTCCTTCAGAAAATGCATCCATTAGTGAGGAAATAGTAACTGATTCGATTTAGAAGCAAGTGCAATTATTGGAGGAAGTGCATATTTTAGCAGAAAGGAATTTGCCATTCAAATGATGTGAAAATGCATAAGAACACCTCACATTATCTTGGTATTGTCCAGTTGTCAGCCAAGGTTCACTTGATAATGCAAGAGATCTTAATCATTTCTGGCACAAACACAAGATATTAATAAAATAGTAACCTGACAAATATTGAAAACCTTATCCCTACCACTCTCACCAGGAAGTGGAAATAACTCTTAAACTAATTTTTAAAAACATGTCTTCTGATAAAATATAACGGGTGTGTGATTTCCAAACTGAATATAAATGCAACAAAACTGAAAGATGGTCACAAAGAAATCCCTAACTTGATATATACACATACAACTTCATAAAAAAAGTGAACTGGTTGGTCAAAAACCTTCCTAAAAGGTTACTTTCTTTAAAAAGAAAGTATTTAATGAGCTGGTCCTACCAGTATTAACTTATGCCTCAGAAACTTGGAGCCTTACTAAAGCCTTAGAACATTACCTAGTAACAAATCATAGTGCTATGGTAAGAATAATGATGAAAATAACACTAAGAGACAGAGAAAGATAAACATGGATACGAGAGACAACTAAAGTAGAGGATATTCTAACAACATGTAAGGAAAAGAAACGGACATGGGCAGGACATATCATGAGAATGACAGACAACATATGGACATGGAGAAAAACAGAATGGGTCGCTAGAGATTGTAAAAGAAGCTGAGGAAGGAAGAGAAGACGATGGATCGACGAACTAATGAAGCTTGCGGGCGTGGACAGGCACAAATAGACCACAATCAGTCGCAAGTGGAAGGACATGTCTGAGCCCTTTGTTCTGCAGTGGAATAGTAACGGCTGATGATGATGAACCTGACTATAACAATAGTAGCTCAAATAGAATATTGAAAAACTGAAACAAATCGTAATAAACCACACACTGAAATATTATTATTAAATGCTAAGCTACAACCCTAGTTGGAAAAGCAGGGAAAATAGCCCAGTGAGGAAAGGAAACAAGGAAATATAAAATATTTTAAGAATAGTAACAACATTAAAATAAATATTTCCTATATAAACAATAAAAACTTCAACAAAACAAGAAGAGAAACTAGATAGAACAGTGTGCCAAAGTGTACCCTCAAGCAAGAGAACTCTAACCCAAGACAGTGAAAGACCATGGTATAAGACTAATATAGGATTGGCCAGGAAAGAAAATTGTCACAAGACAACTTGAGAAGATATGCAAGTATACATCGCTAGAATCCTTCACATTAAGGGCTGAAGGCATTTAACACTGAATATGAAATTATATTGACTGTTTTTCACCCTAGAATACTGTACTGCAGTCTCTCTCTCTCTCTCTCTCTCTCTCTCTCTCTCTCTCTCTCTCTCTATCTCTCTCTCTCTCTCTCTCTCTCTCTCTCTCTCTCTCTCCTCGACCCAAAAGAGATAGGATTGCAAATCATAATCTACAATATAGATTACGAAATTTTTGCTTCCTTATCATTAGTTGAAATTATACAAAACATTAAATTAGATGTAAATTGTGTATTATCAACATATTTTCCCAAAAATTATATACAAAAACAGTAATGTTTATGACTAAAAATTCTCCATCAATTTATGGTTTATGGGTTAAAATCACGTTACCATATTTGTTAGCGGAGGATGGCACTGTGAGCTGGCATTGGCGGACTAGCACAGGAAATTCTCGACCAATCAGAGTTCGTATTGAATCATTTAGGATGTTGAGGGAGGCAACATTGAGACTTGGTCTGCCTCTTGCATCTTAGGTTGCACGGTCACCATTTTTTTTAGATATCTTTAAACACTAAATAAATCTAATAAGTATTAATCTATAGTTCGCCATATTTATAGCTTAGTTAAGGGTTTGCTATTATAAAATACTTCTAAATGAATATTCCAGCATTCATGAGAAATACGAGCGAAGGGAGGAACATTGCAATGGGCAAGGCGGAGTTATTGCAAGCTTGCTGAGCTTCCACAGTTGAGAGGAGACTTGACAGCTATGTAGAGTTACAGCATTGCACGATACTGTTGAGGTAGTAGATGAAATTCTCTCTCTCTCTCTCTCTCTCTCTCTCTCTCTCTCTCTCTCCTCTCTCTCTCTCTCTCTCTCTCTCTCTCTCTCTCTAAAGCAGAGATTGGTGAGGTTATGAATTATCAAAATAGTAATATTAATAATAATAATAATAATAATAATAATAATAATAATAACAATAATAACATTAATAACAATAATAATAACTATTATTATTATTAATTATTATTATTATTATTATTATTATTATTATTATTATTATTATTATTATTATTACTAGTTAAGCTACAGGCGTAATTGGGAAAGCAGGATACTATAAACATAGGGGTGACTGATAAAAGGTGTCCCACCTAGAGAAAGGATCACCCCTATACTGATCGATTTACACTGGCTGACCATGAAAGCGAAAATTGAATTTAAATTATGTACAATAACCCACCAAGTTATCAGAACCGGTCGTCCAAAATACTTAAGAGAATTGCTACATATTGCGCAGCCAACAAATCCTGTCGACACGAGAATAGTTACAGATGGCTTCAAACTGTTGGAACCTAGATTCACGTCCACTTTAGGCTCCAGAGTCTTTATATATGGGGCCCCCGAGACTATATAATAAGCTCCCACGAAACATTCGAATGACTGAAGACATTAAGGCTTTCTTGAGGAAACTGAAGACTTTCTTATTTCATGAGTCTTTTGACAGTGACGATTTAACAGTAAATGAACAATGTGTGACTTGAAAAGATAAATACTGTGAACGAACAAGGTAAAAACGACAGTGGAGGTCCTGTAGAGAGTGGGGTTCCCCTGCTGTAGGGGACCGGAAAAGCAGTCATCAAAGTAAAGTAAAAGAGAAAATAGCCCAGTAAGGAAGGGAAATAAGAAAACAGATAGAATACTGTATCTGAATGTACCCTCAAGCATAATGAACAAAGTAATTACCATATGAATATTCCTTTTTGTTACAATATATATGCAATGGATTTTATGATTTCATAAACACATGTTTATTAAATCTTCAGTGAAATTAGCCCCAAATCCCCAAAATACTTTTCATGGTCTTATTTAAGATACTGGCCAACTTCTGCCTTTTCAAATACGCTGCAATTCATGCAATGGGATATCAACTTTGCATGTAATGTCAAAGGAGATAGGTGGAGTTTATTCAATATTATGTGGGTTTAATGTATGTTTCATGCAATTTTATTTTGCTGTAATGAAATTTATCAGTTTACTTATATATAAATATACATACATATATCTATATATATATATATATATATATATATACATTATATATATATATACATATATATATATATATATATATATATATATATATATATATATACATTATATATATATATAAATATATATATATATATATATATATATATATATGAGTGTGTGTGTTTGTGTATACAGTACATATTTTTATATCTAATATATGTAATATACATATATATATATATATATATATATATATATATATATATATATATATATGAATACATAAATATATATTTCCTACCTACTCTATCATAACTATTTTTTCTTTTCCATACTTTATAGCAAACTAAGATGTATGATAAAGAATATATATATATATATATATATATATATATATATATATATATATATATATATATATATAAAGGCAATTCCGAGTTACATAAAAAAAATCGAAATCAGAATCCTACAAACAACTGAAATATCCAGATAGTTTTCATGATGGCAGGAGACCTGCGTTAAAGTTCTTCCATTCATTATTTGGTGTTGACACGTGTTTTGAATAACTCTCTTTTTCCTATTATCCTGAAAATGATCTGGAGGTCTGTTTGCCCGCATATATATATATATATATATATATATATATATATATATATATATATATATATATATATATATATATATATATATATATATATATATATCTATATATATCTATATATATCTATATATATATATATATATATATATATATATATATATATATATATATTTATACAGAGAGAGAGAGAGAGAGAGAGAGAGAGAGAGAGAGAGAGAGAGAGAGAGAGAGAGAGAGAGAGAGATTGACCATGATTTTTCATTTTAGGAAGGTTTTTGGCCAACCAGTTCACATTTATGAGTTTGTTAGTGTTAATGTCTTAAGTTGGGGATTTCTCTGGGCCCTGATTTATGTGACCCTCTTTGCATTTACCTTGCATTTATATTCAGTTTGGAAAGCACAGTCCTGGGATATTTTAGCAGAAGACACAGTCTGTTAGAATCAGTTGTAATTATTTCCATTTCCTTGTTGAGAAAGGTAGGACAGAGGAATGAGGTTTTCTATTGTTATTATCAGATTACTATTTCATTAGTATTATTATAATTATAATTACAATCTAAGCTATAACCCTAATTGAAAAGCAAGATGCCACAAGGGAAAAATAGCCCAGTGAGGAAATGAAACAAGGAAATTAATAAACTACAAGAAAAGTAACAACCAAAATAAAACATTTTAAGAACTGTAACAACAATAAATTAGAGGAAGAGAAACAAGAGAGTGTGACCAAGTGTACCCTCAAGCAAGAGAACTCGAACCCAAGTCAGAGGCTATGGCACTACCCAAGACAACAATGGTTTGATTTTGGAGTGTCCTTTCCTAGAAGAGCTGTTTACTATAGGTAACGAGTCTCTTCTACCCTAACCAAGAAGAAAGTATCTTGTGTTTGAGATTGAAATTATCAAGAAATATTTTAGAGCAATACATACATACATATACCAAGGCACTTCCCCCAATTTTGGGGGGTAGCCGACACCAACAACGAAACAAAACAAAAAGGGGACCTCTACTCTCTACGTTCCTTCAGCCTAACCAGGGACTCAACCGAGTTCAGCTGGTACTGCTAGGGTGCCACAGCCCAACCTCCCACAGTATCCACCACAGATGAAGCTTCATAATGCTGAGTCCCCTACTGCTGCTACCTCCGCGGTCATCTAAGGCACCGGAGGAAGCAGCAGGGGCCTACTGGAACTGCGTCACAATCGCTCGCCATTCATTCCTATTTCTAGCACGCTCTCTTGCCTCTCTCACATCTATCCTCCTATCACCCAGAGCTTTCTTCACACCATCCATCCACCCAAACCTTGGCCTTCCTCTTGTACTTCTCCCATCAACTCTTGCATTCATCACCTTCTTTAGCAGACAACCATTTTCCATTCTCTCAACATGGCCAAACCACCTCAACACATTCATATCCACTCTAGCCGATAACTCATTTCTTACACCCGTTCTCTCCCTGACCACTTCGTTCCTAACCCTATCTACTCGAGATACACCAGCCATACTCCTGACACTTCATCTCAAACACATTCAATTTCTGTCTCTCCATCACTTTCATTCCCCACAACTCCGATCCATACATCACAGTTGGTACAAATCACTTTCTCATATAGAACTCTCCTTACATTCATGCCCAACCCTCTATTTTTTACTACTCCCTTAACTGCCCCCAACACTTTGCAACCTTCATTCACTCTCTGACGTACATCTGCTTCCACTCCACCATTTGCTGCAACAATAGACCCCAAGTACTTAAACTGATCCACCTCCTCAAGTAACTCTCCATTCAACATGACATTCAACCTTGCACCACCTTCCCTTCTCGTACATCTCATAACCTTACTCTTACCCACATTAACTCTCAACTTCCTTCTCTCACACACCCTTCCAAATTCTGTCACTAGTGGTCAAGCTTCTCTTCTGTGTCTGCTACCAGTACAGTATCATCCGCAAACAAAAACTGATTTACCTCCCATTCATGTTCATTTTCGCCTACCAGTTTTAATCCTCGTCCAAGCACTCGAGCAATAACATTTTTGCATTATCCAGTGAAACTTGATTATGTTGTTGTGGCCTTATTGGTAACGTCTCTGCCTGGTGATCACCAGGGATTCGTTAGTTCCTTTGGTCGCTGCAACCTTACCATCGTTGTGAGCTAAGGATGGAGGGTTTGGGGGAGCTTATAGGTCTATCTGCTGAGTCATCAGCAGCCATTACCTGTTCCTCCCTGGCCCTAGCTTGGGAGGTGAGGGGGCTTGGGCGCTGATCATGTGATTATGGTTTGTCTCTAGGGCATTGTCCTGCTTGCTAGGGCAATGTCACCGTTTCTTGCTTCTGCCATTCATGAGAGGCCTTTAAACCTTAAACAGGACAATTCCAAGATATTGTGGTGTGTTCCTATGTGGTTTTATTTTCACTTGAATGACAAGTTTTTCTCTGCCATGACCTGCAGTTCCTCAAATAATAGATGCCTGCTACTGGATCGAATAATTTATTGTTCCAGCATACTGCTTTCCCAATTTGGTTTATGGTTTAGCTAAGAATAATAATAATAATAATAATAATAATAATAATAATGCAATCCCTTCCTTTATTTATCTCTGTCACTTAACTGTTCCCTGTCGTATCCTCACACATTATTTGACTTCCACTAACAAACCCTTTAATGCAAACTAACTGTATCCTTCGATATTCCTCTATATTTATCAGAAACTCCCTCTATACCTCCTCATACACTCTTATTTCAAATATCTAAATTATTCTTATCATAACTAATATCATATAGTCATTTTCATTCATTATATCTATTATTCCTTTTCCTTATTCGATTTATTCAACGTTTCCCTCTCGTTCTTCCCATCACCAGCCTTCAGAAGCTATTTTTAGCTACTGCCAACTTCTCGCCCCCTCCCCCCCCACTCCTACCTTCTCCCCTCCGAATCCACCCAGGCTTTCTCAACAATCCCCCCCCCCCCACCTCCATCCCCACCTGTTATAAGCCTTTACTCAAATGCGTCATAATCTCTCTCTCTCTCTCTCTCTCTCTCTCTCTCTCTCTCTCTCTCTCTCTCTCTCTCTCTCTCTCTCTCAATGTAGCGATTTCGTTACATACAAGATAGCAAATACATGGAATAGGCTTCCAGCGAATGTAGTAAACAGTAACACGGTAAACGAGTTCAAAAATAAGTTAGACGAGATCATAAGAACTCTGCTTTAACTAAATCGCTCTACCAAAGAGCCATTTAATGGAGTCTCAGCGTATTATTGTTATTAATATTATTATTATTATTTCCAGTACTTGCTAAGCTACAACCCTAGTTCGAAAAGCAAGATGCTATAAGCCCAGGGGCTCCAACAGGCAAAATAGCCCAGAGAGGAAAGAAAACGAGGAAAAATAAAATATTGTAAGTACAATAACGTCATCCAAATAAATATTTCCTATCTAAAATATAAAAACTAGCAAATCAAGAGGAAGAGAAATTAGATAGAGTAGTGTGCCCAAGTGTACCCTCAAGCAAGAGAACTAAAAAGTCTTTGAGACATACAAAATCCTTGTAACACCTTGTAACATTCTCTCTCTCTCTCTCTCTCTCTCTCCTCTCTCTCTCTCTCTCTCTCTCTCTCTCTCTCTAGTATAATAATCAAAATACTTTACATATTTTTTCTTGTCTTTTTTAGTCACAAGGAACATCTTAGTCTACCCTTTTTCTACTACGCATCATCTCTAAAAGAAAAAGTTTTTTTTTTTTTTTCAGCTTCTTGTCAAACTGAAACTCTATTATATGGCTCATTCTAAAAACTTAAGCTTTAACTCATAGAGAAGTTTGTTATTCCTTTACTATCAACATTTATACTGTTTATGTTATAAACTCTCAGAAATAGTAATAGAACGTGGCCATTGAAAACGAAAAAGCACAATATCTTTAACTAACTTTCTTTTCCCTTATCGAGTTCTCCTGCTTATTTGGAATTACTGTTATACCTCTTTTTCCCCAACTGAATGACGGAAGAGGCAGGGGACCTCCAAAATAAGAAATTAAAGTCCATTTTTTCTCTACTATTCATCATCATCTCCTACGCATATCAACGCAAAGGGCCTCAGTTAGATTCCGCCATTCGTCTCTATCCTGAGCTTTTAAATCAATACTTCTTTCTCCATTCATCATCTCCTACTTCACGCTTCATAGTCTTCAGCCATGTAGGCCTGTGTCTTTATTAGGAAATGTAAATTGACAGATTATCCTTCACCCCTTTATCCTCAACCACCTTTAAATAGATAAATGTAGCTACATATCGTTTACCCCCTTTATCCTTAATAACCTACAACTCAAAGGAATCCTATCACCTACAGGATGCATTGTTACAAGAGCCCGTGTTTGGCCCAAGGGCCAGGCAATCTACAGGGTGTCCACAAAGTTCAGGTACATCAGAAATTTTATTTATGCTATTTTTTCCTGTCCAGACCGAATGGTGGCTCTGTCTAAAGAAGAACGAATCGAGTTGTACTCTTCAACTGGACGAGAAGGAAGGATGGACTTTTCTCAAAATTGATGAAGAATTCAACCTCCGACACCCTCATTGGAAACCTATTGATTTTACTTCTAATTTAATCGAGTTCACCTGAATATTGTAAAGCGCATCAAATTATGCATTGAAAATGATAGACTCATATTGAAAATATTATCTATTAACATTAGATTTAAATAACATTGGTTTGTTTTAAAATTATGTGTTAATCTCTTGTGTACCCAGACTTCTAGATTACTATGTACAACGACAACAACAACAAGTCTCCTCTAAACTCTAGCAGATGTTTTAACAGTATCCCCGCTATGCCAGTCCAAGTCAACTGCGCTTTCCTTCAATCATATTTCTCATGAATGCTGCAATATTCATTTAGAAGTATTGAAATATAATTATAATAAAAACCCAAATCTAAGTTATAAATATGACGAATTATCTAAATAATTATGATATTTATTTAATTCTAAAAATATCAATATTAAAAAAAATAGCGACCGTGCAACCTAAGATACAAGAGGTTGATCAACTCTCAATGTTGCCACCAATCAACATCTCAAATGATTCAATAGGAACTCTGGTGGGTCTAACCAATGGCAGCACAAAGTGCCATCCACTGCTAATAGACGATAAGGTTACGTAAATTCAATACATAAACCATTAAATGACGGATTTTCTTTGCCTTGAAACAACACTGTTTTTAGTTTTTTATCTATAATTTTGAGGAAAATGTTGAAAATACATGATTGCATCTAATTTAATTTATTGACTGAAACTTCAACTAATAATATGGAAGCAAAAAACCATAATAGATTATTATTATTATTACTATCCAAGCTACAAACCCTAGTTGGAAAGCAAGATGCTATAAGCCCAGGGGCTCCAACAGGGAAAAATAGCCCAGTGAGGAAAGGAAATAAGGAAATAAATAAATGAAGAGAACAAATTAACAAAAAATCATTCTAAAATAAGTAACAACGTCAAAACAGACATGTCATATATAAACTATTAACAACATCAAAAACAAATATGTCATAAATAAACTATAAAAAGACTCATGTCCGCCTGGTCAACAAAAAAACATTTGCTCCAACTTTGAACTTTTGAAGTTCTACTGATTCAACCACCCGAATTAGGAAGATCATTCCTACAACTTGGTAACAGCTGGAATAAAACTTCTAGAGTACTGCGAAGTATTGAGCCTCGGGATGGAGAAGGCATGGCTATGGATTATGATTTGCAGTCCTAGAGAGAGAGAGAGAGAGAGATGAGAGAGAGAGAGAGAGAGAGAGAGAGAGAGAGAGAGAGAGGTTGTGGGTGAAGCTACGAGAATTATTTCATGACCCATGCAAGTTGGTAGCAACTAACTCCATTTCACTGAGTAAAGGCAGTGCAGTACAGTACAGTGTATGATTTCTAGGTTAAGAAACAATATATAGTGTGTATTCTTCATAATCAGAGTCAAATGCCTTTAGATCTAATAATTTTGAATGACTGGTTGTATTAGAAGAGTTAGAAGACACAGGCCTACATGGCTGAGGACTATGAAGCGCGAAGTAGATGATGAATGTAGAAGTATCGATTTAAAAGCTCTAGATAGAGACGACTGGCATAATCTAACAGAGGCCCTTTGCGTCAATAAGCGTAGGAGGATATGATGATGATGATGTAACTTATTATATTTGATGTAAAACTAAATTACTTACAATTAGATAAACAACACCTCTAGCTGGAAAAGAGTTATGTTATAAGCCCAAGGGCTCCAACAGGGAAAATAGCTTAGTGGGGAAAGGAATGGAATAAATTATTGAAGTAATGGAAAAATTAAAATGAAAAAAAATTTAAGAACAGTAAAAGCATTAAAATAGATCATTCATCTATAAACTATAAAAACTGGGCTGCAAGGAGAGATTATATTACTCCCAAAACAACACAATAAAAAAAAACCAGAAAAAAGGAAATATCTAAGAATAAAACTTCCTTTCTCTTCTATCATACTGTTTCACAGCATAACTGATTTATTGCTGTACCGTATTATTGCATAATTGCATGATCATTATTGGCAACAAATTTAGCTCCCACTATTCAGAGATTATGTACTTAGCCTTAGATTAGAAAATATAAATACTTTTCGACTGAAAAAGTTGATTTATTGAAAACATACGTATAAAAGTCTTCACTCAACTGATAGACAAAAGGTTACACTGAAAACACTGAATTCATCATATTAACAGATGTAAAATCAACTAAAAAGCTGAAATAGTTAAACAAACACCCTTTCCCCCACACAGGCACACAAAAATAAAGACACACATGCTTTCCAAAATTATAGAATATCATTAAACGCTCAACTCTGAAGTAATCAGTCCTATGACTTAAAAAAGAAAAAAAAAATAAAGTTTCATGTTCCCCCAATAACATATTACAACTAGGTTCTTCGGAGAAGAATGAAGAACTAAAGGGGCAACTCAGTAGAGTGCAGATCTCCGCTGCGGCAGCTCATTTTTCTCTACCTTTTGCTCGACCTTGACCTTTAACCTTTGACCTTAACATATATCAATTGACTTAGGTTTTCATACTCAAATATGAACCAAATTTGTACCAAGTTTGTATGAACCAAGTTTGAAGTCTCTGTGAACAACGATGTCCAAACTTATGGCTAATTACCTGAATTGGACATTTTGCTTGACCGTGACCTTGACCTTCCAAAATTTCATAATTTCTATCCTTTTACATAACGGTTAATCCCTGCAAGTTTCATTACTCTACGCTTAAAATTGTGGCCAGGAAGCTGTTCACAAACACACACGCAAACAGGACAAAAACATATCCTCCTTCCAAATTCGTTGGCGGAGTTAATAATGTAAAAAACTATTGGAGAACTGAACAGGGGTGAGTTTAACCTAAACGTGATATCCAATGGCCGTAGATGTTAGCTCAATTGATTCAATTGATTGCTTGCATTCGCCTCTTCATCATCATCATCATCATCTGTCAGTTCATAGACTGACACTAAGTTCTCCTGCGAAGTTCTCTCTCTCTCTCTCTCTCTCTCTCTCTGCACAATAGCACAGAGCCATCGCTATACTATCATTATTATTATTACTTGCTATGCTACAACCCTAATTGGCCAAGCAGGATACTATAAGGCCTAGGGCTCCAACAGGGAAAATAGCCCAGTGAGGAAAGGAAATAAGGAACTATAAACTATATAGGCTATAAGAAGTAGCTTGTCACATATCAAACAATGAAGAGAGAATAGTGTGTCTGAGTATCTCTCAAGCAAGAGAACTCTAGTCCAAGACAGTGGAAGACAAGGTACAGAGGCCATGGCACTACCCAAGACTAGATGACAATGGTTTGGTTTTGGAGTGTCCTTCTCCTAGAAGAGTTGCTGACCATAGCTAATGAGTCTCTTTCTACACCAGCATAAGCAATCTACACAAACAAACAGCCCATAGCAGTAGAATCTGCATCAGTTCAATACCTAAGCCCCGACATAAAGGCTAAAATCAGGTGAAAATTCTTAGCCAACAATTCTTGAGTAATATTTACGCTAGATTTTAAAAGTTTAAAGGTCACTCATGAATGGCAGAGGCAAGTGAAAGTGATTGCCCAAAGGTTTGAAGGCCACTCATGAATGGCAGAGCCAAGGGACAGTGGCATTGCCCTAGCTAGCAGGACAATTCCCTAGAGACTGACTATATATCCTTATATGATCAGCTCCCCAGCTAGGTCTAGAGAGAGTCAGGCAATGGCTGTTGATCACTCAACAGGCAGATCTATAGGCTCCCCCAAATGCCCCCTCCTTAGCTCACAAGGATGGCGAGGTTGTAGACACTAAAGAAACTATCGAGTTTGAGCGTGACTCGAACCCAAGTCTGGCATATGCCAGACAGGGAGACTACCAATAGGCCACCACAATTCTAGATATTTCCGTTGCCCTGTAAGCCCGAGGTCTTTATGCATCCCATTACAAAGGACAAGGTCAGTAGTATCTGGAAAGCAGATATCTGATGTCCATGGAAAGGTTTAAAGTAAAAAATCTTTATGGAGTAGATAGTGGCCCTGAACACCTGTTCCAGTTTCGTAAGAGGAAAATAATATGGAGTTCCCATTTCATGCTTGACACAATCAGTTAACGCTTGCACATCCTCAAGTCAACAAAAGACGTTTTGAGAATCAGCCAATGCGATATGAAACGAAATAGTCTATGATCCAAATTTGTTTCAGTAAACAAAAACTCTATTTGACGAGTCTCATAAGGACATAATTTACCTTCATCTCTACAAAATAAATTCGAATACTTCAGTGGCCCTAACCATGAATAATTACACAAAAAAGTGAACTTATAACATCTTTGAATTCCCCCCCCTCTCTCTCTCTCTCTCTCTCTCTCTCTCTCTCTCTCTCTCTCTCTCTCTCTCTCTCCTCTCTCTCTCTGAAAAATGCAGACCAACTATATGCAAACACAAAATGAAAGACTTATTTAAAGAAATAATCTCAAATTTCTCGAGTCTTATCAAGCCATTACCAAACAATTCGTACCATCAGTGTGTGTATTTAAAACCGCGTTCACAAATCCACATACTTTATAACATACATGATGGGAGAGCACATATTCATTGGATAAAAAAAAAAAAGTTTTCAGCTACTACCATATTCGGTGACTTTAGTTATACGTAAGCACATTCTTCTATGAGTAATAAATTGATCAGTGTGACATTGGGATTACATTAATCCTTTTAATCCACGTTTTAATCCTCCTTTCGTAGCAGGAATTTATCTCAGACTCGTTGTCTACCAAGTTCAATAAGGGGGTAATGTTAGTACGTTTGCAACAGCCTGTCTTCATATTTCTGATGTAAATAAAATATACATAATATATACATACATTATGTATAAATATATACATATACTATATATATATGTATATATATATATATATATATATATATATATATATATATATATATATATATATATATATATATATATATATATATATATATATATATGCTGATACTACCTCCCGGAACAAATAAAGAGAGAGAGAGAGAGAGAGAGAGAGAGAGCGAGAGAGAGAGAGAGAGAGAGAGAGAGAGAGAGAGAGAGAGAATACTATTGAATCATAGATACCAAATATTCAGTCCACACGTATGAAAACGTGAAAATTCACTCACGCTTACACAACACACTTCAATTTCTGTATTGTTCCCTTCGCTTCCCTATAACTGAACATGATTCTTAATAGTACACTTACGAGTCCCCCAAAACATTAAAAACAACAAAAACAACAATCCGTTGTCTAGTCCGCGTGGGTGGAGAGAGAGAGAGAGAGAGAGAGAGAGAGAGAGAGAGAGAGAGAGAGAGAGAGAGAGATAAGGGGGGGGGGGGGCGTTTGGACAATAAAGTGACAGGCAGTGAGATGAGGTTTGACTATCCACTTGATGGATGAACGTAGATGGACAGGGGACGGTTTGGGCAAGGGGAAATGAGAGGAGAGGAGAAGGCCCGGAAATGGATAGGCGAGTCAAGAGACTGGCCTATACGGGTGGCTGTGCGTGCTATGGGTTATAAAGAACGAATGAATATCATTTATCATAAACTTGTCCTTAAGTGTAAAGCGGGATACGGTTTTAAGCACCATTTTGAAGTCCCTGTTAACAGGGCAGTATCTAAACTGAACAAACATGAATAATTACACAAAAAGTTAACACAAAGTAAATAATGAAAGTGAAGTGAAAAAAGCCTTATCTTTCTCTCTCTCTCTCTCTCTCTCTCTCTCTCTCTCTCTCTCTCTCTCTCTCTCTCTCTCTCTCTCTCTGTGAAAACTGCATGCAAAGGCAAACTGTATGCAAACCCAAGAATCAAAGACTGAATTAGAAGAAGTAATTTAAAATTTCTCGAGCCTTACAAAAGGGTTCATACCATCACAGTATGTATTAAAAACACCCTCACAAACGCATGCATGTTATAACATACAAGATGGGACAGCATACCTATATAAGAGGAATAATTGAGCTACAACATTCTTTGACTTTAGTTTTACGTAAGCAATTTATTCTATGGTTTATGAATTGGTCAATGTGATATTAGGATTACACCAATCCCTTCGTAGATTTTAATCCTCCCTTTCGTAACAGGGATTTCTCTACACTAGGATGTCTTGTTAAGTTCAATGGACTTGTAATGTTAGTGCATTTTCAACAGCTTGTCTTCGTATTTCTAACGTAAATGTAAAATTCGAATACTTCAGTGGACCTTACTCAATGTTTAAGTCTGATACACACTATGAAAAGTACTTCTGAATGATATGTTTTCATGAAGCTAAATAAATTTAATTATGGGAGAAATAAATGAAAATCATACGACGGTCAACAGCTCTTTAAATAAAGAGAGAGAGAGAGAGAGAGAGAGAGAGAGAGAGAGAGAGAGAGAGAGAGAGAGAGAGAGAGAGAGAGAGAGAGAGAGGTTTCTTTCGCTTTTATTTTAATAATAGCTTACTTAAGTACTAATGATCTGCTTGACATTTTAGTTCAACGAATAATAACAGTAACGAAAATAATAATAATAATAATAATAATGATAATAATAATAATAATAATTTCCTGGGATATTCGAAATGCTTAAGTGGCCTACACATGAAAATATTCCAATCACCTAAAACAGGCAACGTGGGTTTCAATATGTGCAAGAGAGAGAGAGAGAGAGAGAGAGAGAGAGAGAGAGAGAGAGAGAGAGAGATCCCTCTTCAGGGGAAGTAATTATATACCACATTTCCATATGCGTGTGTTTGTGATATTGTGTCTGTTATGCTGTCTGCTGTGGGAGAATGTATGCGTATGCCTGTATGTGTATGCAAGTGAGTATGTGCCTATATGCACTCGTCGTATTCTATTTCATATGCTAAATGTATACATTATGCTACACGCACAAACTATAACGCTATGGGTGAAGCAGCTACCGATCACGAGTCCAGCACGTGATCAAGGCTTGCACGCGCGCACGTGCCGACACGTGTTACACTTACCACGTGCCAGCACGTGATCAAGGCTTGCACGCGCGCACGTGCAGACACGTGTTACACTTACCACGTGCCAGATGAATAAAACTGCGAGCAAATGCTTTTGTTTGGATTTTACAGTCGTTGTTTTAGTTCAATGAATAAAAAGTAAATGGTTGTATTATTAGAAAATGTTTAGAACAGATGCCTGAGCTCAAGAAAATACTTAAAAATGACCAGCTATTGCTACGGTTTGCTTCTCAGAAATGGCTTTAAAAATGCCTCACCGGAAGCTTGCAGCTTCACATTTGTAAAATAGTTTACTGAAATCATCATTTAACGTTGCCATTAGATTACATAAAGTTGTAGAGACACAGTGAAGAAGATTTGGAAAGGCTGGAAGTTATTTTTAAATGGATAAAGTATGAAATGAAAACATTATAACGAATGAATGTGTTAATCATTTGTTACCATAACGCCAAGGATGAGATTGGAATTGTTTCGTTTATATATATATATATATATATGTATATATATATATATATATATATATATATATATATATATATATATATTTATATATATGTATATATATACTGTATATATATATATATACATACATATATATATACATATATATATACACACATATATATATATATATATATATATGTGCGTGTGTGTGTGTATGTGTGAGTGCATATACCCATGTGTATTGGCTATATATACTGTATATGAATATACATGTATAAACGAATGTATACATAGAGTATAAACATATCTATACATACACACACACGCACACTTAGTATTTCACAAGACTGGAAATATGAAATGCTGTCAAATACTGCGTAATATGTCAATAAATGGATGTAATTACATATAATTACAGTACGCTAACTTATAATCGCTGAAACAATGGACAACACCTATACTGTACAGTGCACTATACGAGTGTGCCAAGACATGAAAATGAATATTACAATTGGAAAATAAAATCAAGAATGAAGTAAGAGAGAAATTAATCTTCTCTGGTCTCGCGTGTTACAAATGAGATTACAGCTACCAACATAGAGGAACCTTGCAAGATCTGTGCAATTCACGTAAATTATCTAGGGATTCGGAAATTCATAACAAACTAGGGGGTACATCTGTATGGGTCAAGAAAATTCCTTGTAATTATTATAGAATGAAGAGCATTTAGTGACACTTAAATTTTTTTGTGATGGAATTCGATATATACAGCTATGTCTTCTACAGAACATTGCCTGTGATTTCATAATGGTCTCCGACATAGAAATATGTTAAAACAGCTCTTACATACTGGCGAATAAAGACTAGAATCGCAACATCCCTGTTGGTGGTGGGGAGAAGAAGGGGGGGGGGGGTAGGTATATGTATCCAAGCTGGGGGGCTTCGGGATGGGGGGTATTGCCTACTAAGGGATTATGGATGATAACGAAACCACAGTAAACAACAACGCTTCCCTTCGCTACCCAACCTTATCATACCGAGATATTTTAATGCCCAACTTCATGCTTTTTCGCCCTCCTAAATCAATTCTCCCTGTCACATCTGTCATTAACTGTCAGCCACGTTTCCTGCTCGTGGACCTACTGCGTTCCTTCTCTCTTACGCGACCAGTCACACCAACAAAAACATTTGCAGATTATCATTAACTAAACGGTGTTCAGATTCTTAGTATTTACTTTAGCGGTTCCTATGCGGACACTTATGAAATAGATTGGTCAAGGAAAAGATGATGATGATGAGGATGAAGACTTAATGGTATGGTACCAATTGGAAAACTCATCAGAAATAGCATATTTTACTTCTGAATATTATTCGTTAACAGTAGATTGTTTTAGTTAAGTATACCACGACAAAAGCTTCCCAAATATACCAGCTGTTTTGGCATAGAGTTCTCTTGCTTGAGGGTACATTCGGGCACACTTCTATCTTATTTCTCTTCCTCTTGTTTTTTTTTAAGTTGTTATAGCTCATATATGAAAGATATATATTAATCTTGTTGCCGTTTTTTAAATATTCTTATTGAACTATTCATTACTTCTGTAGTTTATTTTTATTTTCTCATTACCTTCCCTCACTGGGCTATTTTTCCTTGTTGGAGTTCTTGGGCTTATAGGATCTTGCTTTTCCAGTAATGGTTATATCTTAGATAATAATAATAATAATAATAATAATAATAATAATAATAATAATAATATAACATTGAAAATGGATAGCAACCAGCAAACCACAATCAAACTAGAAGGAAATATCAAAAGGGCCCTTGATTTCAAATACCTCGGCTTGGCGATGGACAATGCGGGGGGACATGGAAAAGGAAATGAACAAACGTATTCAGTGTGTTTTTAAAACACCAATAGGAACATGTCTGGGGTCATATGTGATAGAAATGTTCTCATAACTAAGGGCTGAATGCACAAAACTAGTGTCAGAGGCACTAATGACTTATGGATTCGAAGCAATACTACTAAAATAGAAAGAAAGATGGACACAACTGGGATGAGGATGCTTTGGTTGATTAGGGGAGAAACAGAATGGACAGTGTTAGAAAGGAACATACACTGTATCAGGGGTACAGAAAGGTCATTGAGGCATCAATGTAAGTGCAAGAGGCAAGGTTAAGATGGAATGCTCACCTCATGAGAAGAGAAGAGCAATATGTGATGGACGTGCAGGTGGATGGAACAAGAAGGAGGTGATGACCTTAGACCAGATAGAAACAGGTACATTGGATATGATATGAGAGGTAGCAGGTTGGCCACAGCACCAGGCACCCGTTGATATACTACCACTAGAGAGTTATGGGGTCCTTTGACTAGCCAGGCAAGTACTGCATTGGATCCTTCTCTCTGGTAACGGTTCATTTTCCCTTTGCATACATACACACACAACGAAAAGTCTGCCACATTCTTTACATATTCTCCTCTGTCCTCATACACCTGACAACACTAAGATTAGAAAACAATTCTTCTTCAACCCAAGGGATTAACTACTGCACTGTAAATTGTTCAGTGGTTACTTTCCTCTTGGTAAGGGTAGCAGAGACTCTTCAGCTATGGTACGCAGCTCTTCTAGGAGAAGGACACTCCCAAAATCAAACCATTATTCTCTAGTCTCGGGTAGTGCCATAGCCTCTGTACCGTGGTCTTCCACTGTCTTGGGTTAGAGTTCTCTTGCTTGAGTGTACACTCGGGCACACTGTTCTATATAGTTTCTCTTCCTCTTGTTTTGTTGAAGGTTTTTTATAGTTTATATAGGAAATATTTATTCTAATGTTGTTACTATTCTTAGAACATTTAATTTTTCCTTATTTCCTTTCCTCACTCAGCAATTTTCCCTGTTGGGGCCCCTGGGCTTATAACCTTCTGCTTTCCCAACTAGGGTTGCAGTTTATCTAATAATAATAATAATGATAATAATAATAATAATAATAATAATAGGAGAAACCTTATTATTGCAACATGAAGTGTAAGTCAGGATGATAGACAGCAAGAGAGAAAAAACAAATCTAAAACCGAGGTAAAAATATAACGGTGAAAATGAAATGGGGTTCGAAGGGGGTGCTGCAAATACCAAAAGTAATGCTTACAGTACGGTTGTGGTGGCCATGTGATAAACGTCCCTGATTGGTGATCGCCACACTGGGGTTCGAGTCCCACTCAACTCAAACTCGTTAGTTCTTTTGATCTTTTCCAACCTCACCATCCTTGTGAGCTAAGGTTGGGTGGTTTGGGGGACCCTATAGCTCTATCTGCTGAGTCATCAGCAGCCTTTGCTTTGCCCTCATTGGTCCTAGCTTGGGTGGAGAGGGGGCTTGGGCACTGATATATATACATACATACATAATATATATATAATATATATATATATATATATATATATATATATATATATATATATATATATATATATAATATATATATATATATTATTATATGTATGTATGTATGTATGTATGTATGTATGTATGGTCAGTCTCTATGGCATTGCCCTGCTTGATAGAGTAGTGTCAGTGTCCCTTGCCTCTGCCATTCATGAATGGTCATTAAACCTTTAAGCCGTTCTATTATCTAACCCAGGCATAATAAACCCTCTGTCACACTAAAATAATCATGCTAAAACCCCGAAATGATGGCTGAGATCGAGAGATTTGTTTTTTTAATCAATTCTTGAGCAATATTCAGGATTCTCTTTAACAGCTGATTTCCATAGGACATTTCCATCGTCCTGTAAGCACGAGATCCTTATGCATCCCATTAGGAAAGACAAGGAAAGTACCCTCATCATAACAGATATTTGATGGCCATGGAAAGGTTGAGGGTAACACATTATTAAGAAACGGATAAAGAGAGTAAAAACCTGTTTCGCTTTGGGTGGAAGAAAATAAAAATATGGACTGCTATGATACAATCAATCCAGCATCAGTCAACGCATGCACATCCACTGAACAAAATACGATATAAATGGAAATCAACTATAAAGATAATATGTTCAAAATGACTTCCGTCAGTAAACGAAAACTCTGTTTACAAGTGGCATAACAACAGAGGAGAGAGAGAGAGAGAGAGAGAGAGAGGGAGAGAGAGGAGAGAGAGAGAGAGGAGAGAGAGAGAGAGAGATTATTATTGTGTATCTTCGAGCTATACACAAAGTAAACAATATTGGAAATAAACGAATTGAAAAAAACACAATGATAATCAGGATAGAAATTAAAATGGCTCGCTATTACAATATAACAGATGGATCAAGGGATAGAGGAGTGGGGTAGAGTGCACCCTCCTATCCACCCACTTCTATTCAACCACAACCCCATTCCCACCCATAGCAGATGATTGACAGGCCAGCCTTCCCCCCCTCCCTGGTAGGGACGAGACCCACGGCCAGTCGCAAATAGAAGATAGGGCTCTGCACAGAATTAGAAAAAAGATAGGGAACGAAGAAAGGTAATAAGCATTAATAATATTTAACGATTAAAGAAAACAATTAGTAAAAATAGATTGTCTCTAAATACATTTCTATTTCTGGAAACGAAAAAGTTGAATGGAAATATTAGATCAGCCATTATAAAACGAAATAAAATTGATTCATCATTTGCAATTTTAGTTACACTGAACCACTTTCATCTGGATAGTTTTCCAAAATGATCATTACTATATATATATATATATATATATATATATATATATATATATATATATACATATATATACGTGTGTATAAATATATTTATTTATATCTACATTAAAAAAAAAATGCACCTTTGAACACCACTGACGTCAACATAATACATACATATATGTATATATATCAGGGAATATATATATATATATATATATATATATATATATATATATATATATGTATATATATATATAAATATATATATATACATATATATATATATTTATATATATATATATATAATATATATATATATATATATATATATATATATATATATATATATCTCGAAATCGAATTCGTTCTTCCTCGGGATCAGAGGCCCATGGGAGAGATCATTCTATAACGATAGCTTCTGGTCAGCCAAGAATCCGAAATCTGATCAAATGAAAACTTAAGGTTACGGAGACTCGTATTTACCACTGTCTAAT
>NW_027168771.1:227500-232500 GCF_036898095.1 Palaemon carinicauda | reverse complement strand
CTTGACCTTGATCTTGTCCTTTGATTTTAACATGTATTGATTGGCGTGGATTTTCATTCACTCAAATATGAACCAAGTTTGAAGTCTTTGTGACAACAATGTCCAAACTTAAGGCTGATTACGTGAATTGGATATTTGGCTTGACCTTGACCTTGACCTTGGACCTTGACCTTCCAAAATTTAACCACTTCCAGCTTTTTACATATCAGTTAATCCCTGCAAGTTTCATTACTCTACGATTAAAATTGTGGCCAGGAAGCTGTTCGCTAAGAAACACACAAACAAAAACAAAAACAAACAGGGGTAAAATATAACCTCCTTCCAACTTCGTTGGCGGAAGTAATAATCACTTCATCCACATGGAACAAGAAACGCAAACTTAACTCTTTCTTTCATACGTGTTAAAAGCTACAACCTTAGTTGGAAAAGCAGGATGGTATAAGCCCAAGGGCTCCAACAGGGAAATGTAGCCCAGTGGGTAAAGGAAACAGGAAAATAAATATATTACGAGAAGATATGAACAATCAAACTAGAATATTTCAAGAACAACATTAAAATAAATCTTTAATATATAAATTATAAAAACTTAAAAAAAAACAAGAGGCAGAGAAATAATATAAAAAAGTGCAACAGTACTGAAGCTCTCCGTTTGTGTGTGTGTATATATATATATATATATATATATATATATATATATATATATATATATATATGTGTGTGTGTGTGTGTATAGGCCTATGTGTGTATGTATTGTATGTACATATTCTGTATATGCATATAAATTTTCATTTTCTTAATTACAATATAATTTTAGTTGCATTGTTCCCGAAGAGCTCTGCTTCATATGGGTTTGGACCGATTCTTTATTGGAAATATTTTTATGTAGATATTTTTGTCAAATAAACATTATTATTATTATTATTATTATTATTATTATTATTATTGACAGTAGTAGTAGATGATAGCGTAAAGCTATTAATCAATATATATACCTTGACCACTCAAACATGAACCAAATTTGAAGTCTCTGTGACAACGATGTCTAAACTTATGATTACGTGAATTGGTTTCGTACACAGAAAACGTTCGCCTAAACATATTTCGTATAATACATATAACAGGTTATATTACAGGATCCCAGAAGCCACATGCAAAGTGTTTACTGTATTATAATGGATATCATAATAGAAACAGGTTATTTACCGGCCCAAATGAGTTAAATTTGACCGCCAAAATTGAAACGCCATCAGCTGATATGGGTTTGAACGGTCACTTCCCCAGCTCCCACCTACACCACCCCAACACACAGGAGTCCCTCCAGCTTATCTCCGTATAGTTTAATCATATTCTCATTTTGCTTTTTCATCATATATTTCTTCAATTAATTCTATTATTACTATACTTACGTTTTAAGTTCTATTAAAACACTATTCTATTTCTTATTTCCCTCTTAGATATGTAGCGAAAGGTTTGCTGCGAGCGATCAGACTAAAGCCTCCCACCATCATCAATTCACAGTGGCCAGTGCGGTGATGAAAATGGCCAAACACCAGGCATGACTAAGGACATGTCTGAGGCCCATGTCCTGCAGTGGAGTGGAATCGGTTTGTTGTTGATGTATAACGCACACACACATACATAGACACACGCACACACACACATGAAGCCATTATCTGATACATATTGGGTGTTGGAGATAGATGGAAAGAGCGATGGAAATAAAATTGTTGGAGAAAGAGGTCCCGGGAATTTTCGTTGGAGACTGGTGGCGTAGTGAAAGACAGTGTTGAAAGATATGGTAATGTGTTGGAGAGGAAAAAAGGCACTAGCTGGGTATTAAAGATATAATTTCAAGTGTTGGAGAAACATTTGTTGGAGAATAATAAAGGATGTTGTTGGAGATTCTGTGTATTCAGGTATAAGGTCTCGACCTTGACCTTTCAAAATTTAACCATTTCCAGCCTTTTACATATCAGTTAGGCTAATCCCTGCAAGATTCATTACCCTACGATTGAAATTGTTGCCAGGAAGCTGTTCACTAACAAACACAAAGACATACAGGGAGTAAAACATAACCTCCTTCTAATTTCGTTGGCGGAAGTAACAATCACTTCATCCACATGGAACAAGAAACTCCAACTTAACTCTTCCTTTCATACGTGTTAAAAGCTACAACCTTAGTTGGAAAAGCAAGATGTTATAAGCCAAAGGGCTCCAACAGGGAAAATAGCCCAGTGGGGGAAGGAAACATGGAAATAGATAAATCGCAAGAGAAGTAATGAACAATCAAAATGGAATATTTCAAGAACAACAACATTAAAATAAATCTTTAATATACCAATTATAAAAACTTAAAAAAAAACAATAGGCAGAGAAATGATATAGAAAAGTGTTATCGATTATACCCTCAAGCAAGATAACTCTATAAAGGTATTAAACATTGGAATATTCAGCTCGCTTAGCTAAAGGCATTACACAGCGTTCGATCTTAAAAAAAAAAAACAGAAATCTCATAACAACTATGCACTGAAGCTCTCCGTTTGTATACACACACACACACACACACACACACATATATATATATATATATATATATATATATATATATATATATATATATATATATATATAATGTGTGTGTATGTAAAGTATGTACATATTCTGTATATGCATATAAATTTGAATTGCATTATTAATTACAATATATATATAAGTGTGTATAGGCCTATGTGTGTTTGTTTAGTATGTACATATTCTGTATATGCATATAAATTTGAATTGCATTATTAATTACAATATAATTTTAGTTGTATTGTTCTCGAAGAGCTCTGCTTCATATGGGTTTGGACCGAATCTTTATTGGAAATCTTTTTATGTAGATATTTTGTCCAATAAACATTATTAATATTATTATTATTATTATTATTGACAGTAGTAGTAGATGATAGCGTAAAGCTATTAATCAACATATCTATCTTGAACACTCAAACATGAACCAAATTTGAAGTCTCTGTGACAACGATGTCTAAACTTATGATTACGTGAATTGGTTTCGTACACAGAAAACGTTCGCCTAAACATATTTCGTATAATACATATAACAGGTTATATTACAGGATCCCAGAAGCCACATGCAAAACGTTTAATGTATTCGATATCATAATAGAAACAGGTCGTTTAGAGGCTCGAAATGAGTTTAATTTGATCGCCAAAATTGAAACGCCATCAGCTGATGTGGATTGAACACGAGTCCCTCCAGCTTATCTCCCATATTCTCCTTTTGCTTTTACTTGATATCGTATTTCCTCAATTGATTCTATTATTAGTATACTTACGTTTGAAGTTCTATTTTCCTCTTAAATATGTAGCGAAAGGATTTGCATATCGCCGTGATCAGCCAGGCTGTACGAATCAAGGTCACCCATACTAGGTAGGTTTGCTGTAATCATTCAGACTAAAGTCTCCCACCATCATCAATTCACAGTGGCCAGTGTGGTGATGAAAATGGCCAAACACCAGGCATGACTAAGGACATGTCTGAGGCCCATGTCCTGCAGTGGACTAGAAATAGAGTATTGTTGTTGTATAACACACACACACACACATATATATAAATATATATATATATATATATATATATATATATATATATATATATATATATATATATGGAATTAATATTGGAGCAAGTGATGTAGAACGATTGTTGAAGATAGTGATAAAGACAATGTTTGAGATAGTGATGGAGACAATGTTTGAAATAGTGATAAAGACATTGTTTGAGATAGTGATTGAGAAAAATTGTTGGAGGCAATAATGGTGTAAGATTATTGGAGACAGTGATGGAGATAGATTCTTGAAGTCAGTGAAGGAGAAAGATTGCTGGAGACAGTGAGGGAGAAAGATTGAGACTATAAGGGAACAAGATTGTTGGAGACAGTGAGGGAGAAAGAGCGAGACAGTGAGAGAAAGATTGAGACTATAAGGGAACAAGATTGATGGAGACAGTGAGGGAGAAAGATTGAGACAGTGAGGAGCAAGATTGTTGGAGACAGTGAGGGAGAAAGAGCGAGACAGTGAGAGAAAGATTGAGACTGTGAGGGAACAGGATTGATGGAGACAGTGAGGGAGAAAGATTGAGACAGTGAGGAAGCAAGATTGTTGGAGACAGTAAGGGAGAAAGAGCGAGACAGTGAGAGAAAGATTGAGACTGTGAGGGAACAAGATTGATGGAGACAGTGAGGGAGAAAGATTGAGACAGTGAGGAAGCAAGATTGTTGGAGACAGTAAGGGAGAAAGAGCGAGACAGTGAGAGAAAGATTGAGACTGTGAGGGAACAAGATTGATGGAGACAGTGAGGGAGAAAGATTGAGACAGTGAAGCAAGATTGTTGGAGACAGTGAGGGAGAAAGAGCGAGACAGTGAGAGAAAGATTGAGACTGAGGGAGCAAGATTGATGGAGACAGTGAGGGAGAAAGATTGAGAAAGTGAGGGAGCAAGATTGTTGGAGACAGTAAGGATGAAATATTGTTGTAGGCAGTGAGGGAGAAAGATTGTTTAAGCCAGTGATGGAGAAATATTGTTGGAAATACTGATGGAGAAAGATTGTTAAAGGTTCTATTGTAGATTATTAGAGTTATGAAAGACAGGGAGAGTGACTTAAGAAACAATTGATCAATAATGATAAAAATAAAAGAGAGAGAGAGAGAGAGAGAGAGAGAGAGAGAGAGAGAGAGAGAGAGAGAGAGAGAGAGAGAGAGAGAGAGAGAGAGAATTCAAATAGTCTAGTTCAAGCTGGCCACGTTAAAAGTTGTGGTATATACTATTTGAATTCTCTCTCTCTCTCTCTCTCTCTCTCTCTCTCTCTCTCTCTCTAGACTATTTGAATTCTGTGTGTGTGTGTGTGTGTGTGTACCTTAAGGAAGGCATTAAAGCTACAAGTTCAGTAACAAGTATCGAAAACATTGAAGAAATCACACCAACTTGCTACTACTTTAACG
>NW_027168771.1:215000-217500 GCF_036898095.1 Palaemon carinicauda | reverse complement strand
GTCTCTAGCTTTTGAAGAGAAGAAAGATGAGGGGAAGTTTTATTCATATTATTATTATTATTATTATTATTATTATTATTGTTGTTGTTGTTGTGGTTGTTGTTAATATAATTATCTTCATGTCTCTCTCTCTCTCTCTCTCTCTCTCTCTCTCTCTCTCCAAATAAGCCATATATTTTAATACCTTAATGTCTGGAGACCCAAAGGGGAATCACTCAAAAACAATAGCTTCTGGCCGGCCGGGGAATCGAACCCTGGTCCAGGAAACTGATATGACAGTGACATAGCATTTAGCTAAATGCTATGTCACTGTCATAATAGTTTTCTGGACCAGGGTTCGATTCTCCAGCAAGCCAGAAGCTATTGTCTTTGAGTGATTCCCCTTTGGGCCTCCAGACGTTAAGGTATTAAAATATATGGCTTATTTGGATAAGAAAACCACGTCTCATCTTTGTGAGTTGGTGAAACTTTAAAGATTTGAATCTCAGCCAGATCATTTTAATGTATTAGTAAGGTTGTAGTACTCTGGTATTTTGTAAGCATTCAAATCACGTGTCTTTGGTATGTCTTGGCTTAAAGTATTTCATCCAGCAAGTTGACTTCGCAGTTCTCTCTCTCTCTCTCTCTCTCTCTCTCTCTCTCTCTCTGCATCACCAGCAGGACTAACAACGAACCAACATATCATCCATTATGCTCTTTCCTTATTAGCCCACTTAGCACTGCTTGTCGTCGTTTAGCCCGAGGAAAATCGTAAATGGAGGCTTAGGGTAACATTAGATTATAATGCTGCTTTGATCATAAACTCACAGACTCTTACGGCTTTACAGATCACGAGTATTTGTTAGCAATTAGGGAACTTTGTTTGCTTCGTGTTGTTGTCGACTTGACGAATTAAAAGAACTTCTCATTATCATTTCCTACTTCACCATCTCTGATCATTTCCTTAAATTTGTTCCCTAGTCTTTGGTAGTGCCACAGCCTCTGTACCATGATCCTCCACTGTCTTGAGGTCCTCTTGCTTGAGGGTACATTCGACCACGCTGTTCTTTTCTTTTTCTCTTTATCAAGTGTTTTCTATCTCTCTTTATCAAGTGCTTTCTATCGTTTATAAATAAAAGATCCATTTTAATGTTGTTACTGTTCTTAATTATTGTATTCTAATTGTTTATTACTCTCCCAGTAGCTTATTTATATCCTCGATTCCTTTCCTCACTGGGCAATTTTTATCTGTTGGGCCCTTTGGGCTTAGCGTTGTACCTTAATAATAATAATAATAATAATAATAATAATAATAATAATGATTCTCTCAAAATCTACTTTCCCCCACACCTTCCGTCACATTCACCTGGGTCAGTGTTTCTCCTTCTGATTGATCTTGTTACTTGTGCTGCCACTTCATCTGTGTCTTCATCCAGTCGATTTTGTTTCTAATGACACCATCGCCTTTTCCAAATCTGCCATAAATGATTTCTTTTGTTGATTTACAGAAGAAGGATGATGTCAGTCCTTTAGACCAGGTCTTATTAAGGGATCCCTTTCTGAGTGGGAAGACCTTAAGAGGATGAAAGGGTTTGCGTATCACCATGATGAGTAAATGTTTACTAGTCAAGGCCACCCATACTAGGTTGGTTTGATGTGAGTGAACAGGTTAAATTCTCCCACCATCACCAGTCTGTAGTGGCCAGTGTGGTGATGATAAGGATATGACTGAGGACTTTGTCCTGCAGTGGACTATAAAAAGTTGCATTATATACACACACATATATATATATATATATGCATGTATATATATATATATATATATATATATATATATGTATATATATATATATATATATATATATATATATATATATATGTATATATATAAATACATATATATATATATATGTATATATACATATATATGTAAATATATATGTATATATATACACACACACACACACATATATATATATATATATATATATATATATATATATATATATATATATATATATGACAATAGGTGGACGTTAAGAATAACAGAATGGGTCCCTAGATATTGTAAAAGAAGCAGGCGCAGGAAGAAAAGACGTTGAATAGATGAAATAAGAAAGTTTGCGGATGTGGACTGGCACAGAAATACCATAAACAAACGCAAGTGGAAGGTCATGTCTGAGGCCTTTGTTCTGCAGTGGACTAGAAACGGCTGATCATGATATATATATATATATATATATATATATATATATATATATATATGTATATATAATTATCATTAGCCGTTAGAGAGAGATGAACATTACTTTTTGCTAATAAACGGAAATGAAATATGAGCACATTTCATTTCCGCTTATTCGCAGAAAGTAACGTTCATCTCTCTCTCTCTCTCTCTCTCTCTCTCTCTCTCTCTCTCTCTCTCTCTCTATATATATATATATATATATATATATATATATATGTACCCACACACACACACACACATATATATATATATATATATATATATATATATATA
>NW_027168771.1:192500-202500 GCF_036898095.1 Palaemon carinicauda | reverse complement strand
TAATATGATTTATTGACTGTTCGGTGACGGTGACCCTCTGTTATACATCGCTTCAATTTTTCATTTTGTTAAATGATCTTGAAAAGTGAATGATCATTTGAAATCACATCTTGATGAACTGGCTGCCAAATTAGATCGATTTTTAAACGGTGTTGGTCTTTATTATTTTTGTATTTCTTACGATACTACAACAGGTTCAAATTAATCTGTCTTATTGCTTAATCGGTTACTTATCTACTTAATTCATTGGCTACATATATATTTAATTGGTTACTTATCTACCTAATTCATTTGCTACATACATACTTACTTAATTGGTTACTTATCTACTTACCTAATAACTTAACAATGTTACTTGCAGAAGGTTTATGTCACGTACAAAAGTTGAAAGTTTCAATCTCAAATATTTGAAGAATTATATCATTTAGTCTTTATCAGTTATCAGATCTACCTTAACGTAACTCAGAGAAATCAAGAAGATAATTATTTTTCCTTAACTTAAATCATTATTAGTTATGTTAAGTGGGATATTATCCATTGAAAATTTGCTGATCATTGTCAGTTTCATATTTGATACTAATTATATATTTTTCTCTTTTGCAGATGGTGTGATTGACAGAAACAGGTAAGAGGGTATTACCGAGACTTTTAAAAAGCTAGGAAATTTTGTTAATAAGAAATCCAGTCTTTAATGATGGTCCCCCCAGGAGACACGAAGCCGATGTAAAAACAAGTTTGCTTCTCATTTATTAATACATCTTGTATTCTGTAAATCTAAATATCCTTCTATGTCTCCTGGCTGGTGACGTCTGCATGTGGAAACCTGGCGGTGGTACATATTAAAGGATATCAGCTCCTTTAATGTAACGCAAGCATGTGGCATCAGTACTGACTGGTTGGTTGCGTAGATTTCAATACTTCTCTTGTAACGTAAGAATTTTAGACTCGGTTATAATAGGTCTATGTATTTTAGATATTAAATTGTTTATACTGGCTATTACAGTGGTAAAGTATCCGCCTATAGCATGGCAACATCTATCCCAGACCGGGACTATTGAATTTAAGGTGTTTACTGGAGAAGCCACTGCTGTGGTTGAGCACTTAAGTTGGGTGCTAGGCTTACCCGGCTGACGTTCTGGTGAGTATCTATTCTGATGAAACTGAAGCCGGTCACCTTGCCTTAACACAATATAAATGGAAATGCAGAGTATAGTGGAGGTCTCTGATTGGCTAAAGTCAATCTTCGACCAAGGGCCCCACTTTTGGGGAATTTGTCCACAAATTGTGGATTTTTGCTGTTTGTCCACAAATCGTGGATTTTTGCTGTTCAGGACATAAAATTGGGTACCTGGTCAATATCCAATGTGTCTTGGATTATTGGAGAGGGAAAATTTAATGGTCCCTCAGAATTTAACAATTGTTTTATATATAGGTAAATATTCAGTAATTGAAATTTGGCTTCAATATGTGAGATTAGTTTATTATACTTAAAGCAATAGAAATTTGGTTTCAACATGTTAAATTAGTTTTTAATAATTTTAAATACAATTGAAATTTGTCTTCAATATGTAAGGTTAGTTCATATTAATATATAATTACTATGATATTCAACATAATTATAGGTTTACAAATATATCTTAATAGGTCACATTGAAATCAAAACGCATGTAAGCTCTGAATATTTTGTTAATGTTTGTGGTATCATAAAGGTATTTATGAAAAGTCAATACGTTTTATATTATAGGAAATGCAAGTGTGTCAACTGATTATTGCTGATAAAATTGTTAAATCTTATTTAGGGGAATTCTAAGGGCTTGTCGAGAGATGTGTTTTTCGTCAGTAAAAGGTTCATTCCGGTCATAGACTCGGGAAAAGAAGGTCCAGGTTTTTAAACAAGCTCTTTTAACTATGTTGTGGTTGGCCTATGTGGTGACGTCCCTGGCTGGTGTTCCCCGGACTGGGGTTCGAGTCCCGCTCAGGGATGGTTTGCTGAGTAAACTATCCCCGAGTAAACGGGCCTTAAGTTCCTTTGATCTCTGCAACCTCACCATACTTGTGAGCTAAGTATTGGGGGATTTGAGGGAGCCTATACGTCTATCTGCCAAGTCATCAGCAGCCATTGCCTGATCCTCCTTAGTCATAGCTTGGGTGGAGATGGGGCTTGGGTGCTGATCTTGTTTATATGTAGTCAGTCTCTAGGGCATTGTCCTGCTTGATAGGGCAATGTCACTGTCCCTTGTCTCTACCATTCATGAGCGTCCTTTAAACCTTTAATAGGGGTAAGAGCATATACTTTTCAGGTTGATTTTTCTGACGCTTTCTCGAATTTTTATGACTTTCCACAATTAATAATTTGAATAAGTAGCGATTTTCTTACAAAAGACTTAAATTGGCGAAGATTTTTTTTTTTTTCTTTTTTTTTTTTTGACAAAATGGTCTTTTTTTTTTAACGTGATAAGTTCCAAATCTGAGATTGCTCGACAGTCATTTTCTGTTTTTGAGAGCATTACAGTCTAGTGTTTAATCGTAGTTGTTGGTAAAGAGATAAACGGAAACATTAGCCTACCAGTGCCTGGTTCTAGGCCCATATTCCTTTTTAAAGCCATTCATGAAATCAGAAGGCCGTATTTTCCTACAAACGAGTCGATATTTAACTTAAACATATTCTGATAAGATTTTGGAGAAAAAATTGACACTTCTCAAGTGTTTAAGATTTTGAAAACTGTTGGGGGCGATGAAATGTCGTAAAAGATTGTTTTAATTACCTACGCAAAGATTGTTTTAATTACCTACGCCAAGGAAGTTCGAATGAGGTTATGTTTTATCCTCTGTTCGGTTTTGTGTGTGTATGTGAACAGCTTCCTGACCACAATTTTAATCGTAGAGTAATGAAACTTGCAGGTATTAACTGATATGTAACAAGCTGTGAATTATTACATTTTGGAAGGTCAAGGACAAAGGTCAAGGTCACGGTCAAGCAAAATGTCTAATTCACGTAATAGTGTTTTTCTAGTTTAATTCGGTTATGACTGGTACCTACCTTGACGGTCTCTCTCTCTCTCTCTCTCTCTCTCTCTCTCTCTCTCTCTCTCTCTCTCTCTCTCTCTCTCTCTCTCTCTCTCTCTCACTAATTATTTGTCTCTCTATGTGTGAACAGCTTCCTGGCCACAATTTTAAGCGTAGAGTAATGAAACTTGCCGTTATAAACTGTTATGTAAAAAGCTGGAAATGATTAAATTTTGAAAGGTCAAGGTCACGGTCAAGCAAAATGTCCAATTTACGCAATCAGCCATAAGTTTGGACATCGTTATCACAGAGATTTCAAACTTTGTATTTTGCTAATGAAAGGGCTTATGTTTGTAATCGGCTACATCTATATCCTTTGAACATTCTCTCTCTCTCTCTCTCTCTCTCTCTCTCTCTCTCTCTCTCTCTCTCTCTCTCTCTAACTAATTATTTGAAGGTAGTAACCTTATAATCATTTGAAACATTCTGACATATATATGATCCGTAGATTGTATTCCCAGAAATAGATTATTTATAGGTTTAGATTAAATCATCCTTATGTCAGCTCATGCAATTAAACAAGTGTTTGATGGAATGAGAAGCTTAGATTAGGTCTCAAGGGAGTCTTTACCAACTAGACATTGAAATTCAGTTTAAAGAGAAGCAGGAAATTGCCGTGAAAAAAGACATGTCAAAATAAGGCGTTTTTTTTAAACTTATTTTTCCTAGAAAATATTCTTGGGAAGACTGAAAATCTAAATGATTTGTTTTGTATTAAAACTACAATGTTTTTACTTCATAATGAATTACCGGACACGTATAAACGCCTCGTTAGCTCATTAATGACTAAACTTTTACCTATATCTGTCTAATTACAGTCTATCTATCTATCTATCTATATATCTATATATCTATCTATATATCTATCTATCTATCTAGGTACCATATCCTGGACGTGGGCTGTGAATTGCCTTCACCTGGTCCTGTCTCTAGCTCTCTATATGAATTGTTCAGCTGTTACAGTCTCATTTACCACCTCCAGTAAGCTGTCCAGAAACTGTTTCCCTTGCCGGCCTCTTGGTCTTCCCCTCTCTATCTTTTCCGTAAGGCACAAAGGTTCGATCTTTTCTCCTCCTATTACATGTCCCAGGAATTCCATCTGCCTTCTCCTTATTACTTTTAGAAGTGATTTCTCCTGATTCACTCTTCTCAATACCTTCTCCTTCTCATTTGTTACTCACTCTCTCTCTCTCTCTCTCTCTCTCTCTCTCTCTCTCTCTCTCTCTCTCTCTCTCTCTCTCTCTCTCTCTGCGTCCATTTCAGTCTAACTTGACGTACAAATGAATTGAATGTTCACATTTGGCAATGTAACGTCCTTCCCTGATGATCGCTAGATTTGAGATCGAGTCCCGCTCAAACTTGTTAGTTCCTTTGGTCGCTTCAACCTCACCAACCTTGTGCTCTAAGGATAGGGGTTTGGGGGAGCCTAGAAGTCTTATCTGCTGAATCATCAGCAGCCATTGCCTGGCTCTCCCTAGTCCCAGTTTGGATGGAGAGGGGGCTTGAGTGCTGATCATATGTGTATATGGTGTCTCTAGGACATTGTCCTGCTTGATAGGGCAATGTCACGGTCCCTTGCCTCTGCCATTCATGAGCGGCCATTATACCTTTAAGGCTTTAAACTGTTCGTACCAAAGCACTGGTTTCACATCTGGGGAATGTCGTCAGTGACACCATATAATAGTTTTAATCTTTATTTGAAATTACTCTTCAGGAACTAAATTCTAAAATACTTGTCTACGTTAAATCATGTTTGTGTTTCCAGGTGACGTATGTGATCTTAGATGTGTTTTTCATATTGCAATATTCGTGGTTTTCTTCTAAAACAGTCATGGGGTGTCTTGTTATCTCTGCCAAGGTGGTTATAAAATCGAGTCGGTTTATTTATTTGTCTGTTTGTCTGTGGACAGGATTACGTCAAAACTACTCGACGGGCTATTATCTTTGTCTTATACCTCCGCCAACGAACATGGGAGTAGGTTATGTTTTCGCCCCTGTATGTCCGTTTGTTTGTTTGTGAACAACATTCTAGCCAGAATTTTACTCAGAGTAGTGAAACTTTCAGGGATTGTTATGTTGAGACGTGGAAGGTATTAAACTTTAAAAGTCTTGGGTCAAAGGTGAAAATCGACCCAAAAACAACTACTACAATCTAAATTGATTCTGGAAAAGTCGAGCTGGTTTCGAGAAATAAGCTGCCGTGGCGGAAGTCTGCACTCTGATTGTTTTTCTAGTTTGTAATGGTTTTAAAAATGATAATGGATCCTTACCCCCTCCCCCACCACAACACCCCCATCTGGGTGGGTAACTTAGTCTCAGAGTTAGAAGTTCGCTGTTTGCTGGCGAGCACTCTCAATGGGAAAATCATTTTGGCTTCGTAAGTGAATCTTATTATTCTATTTCACTGCGATTGACGTTTTCCAGTTTTTCCAGACGGTATTAAAATGTATTTTGTCTTGTGTAATATATGGAATTATTCATTCCTTTTCCTGTTGTAATTTAGCTCCAAACTTAAGATTTCGAGAGAGTTTGTCGAAATTGAAGCCTTCAAACTATGCTTCCCCTTCAACCTCAAATGCTGGATTGAGACCTAGATGTGCCTACATCCTTGTTACTTACTTGTGTTACTTGTGAATAGTCTTCAAGGCCCAACTCCATTGCTGGTGCAGCTCTTCATAGGGCCTCCTTCGTACATATTTTAGTTAACATCTATATTCTTGTCTGATGCACTTTTCATTTAAGTCGTAGCATTCAGTGAATAAGTGGGTTTTTATTTTCTTCTTAAAGCTCTGTGGAATTTCAGTTCTTGAGATTTTCAGGCAGCTTATGATAGATTATTGTTGCACAAGATGCGAACGCTCTAAAATCAATATTTAAATTGCATCTCGGCTCATTCCATCTATGACGATCTACGCCATGTCTTAAAGTCATAGAAGTGTCGATGTGAAAGCCATTTGATAATTCTTTTATGCAATTTGATTTTAATAGGACATATCTTGTAAATACTTCTTGCCTTTACTGGTAGCCAATGTAGATCAATTAATAGTTTTATTGCTACATTGACATGACTGTTGAGGGTTAGAACAAATTGTTATTCTAGATGTCTTTCAAGACAGCGTCATCAATATCCCTACAATGGCATTATTTATTTGGTGGCTTAAAGGTTTAAAGATCGCTCATGATTGGCAGAGGCAAGGGACAGTGACATTGCTATATCAAGCAAGACAATGCCCTAGAGACTGACCCATATATACATATGATCAGCGCCCAAACCCACACTCCACCCAAGCTTGGACCAAGGAGGGCCAGGCAATGGCTGCTGATGACTCAGCAAGTAGAACTATAGGCTCAACCAAACCCCCATTCTTAGCTCACAAGGATAGTGAGGTTGCAACGACAAAAGGAACTAACGAGTTTGAGCGGGGGACTAATCCCAGTCTGGCGTTCATCAGTCAGGGACGTTACCAATAAGACCACCACAACCTTTGTTTTCAAAGAGCTACGAAAGGTAATCATATTAGGAATAGTGTGTTCAGTCCAATCCTATAACTTGGATTCTGGTAACCTGTTGAAAACTATCCTGTCTGAGAATCTGCTGGACTGGGGCTCGAAATCCGTCAGGCTTGACAGCTTCTAGTAGTGTCTGCAACCTCACCATCCATGTGAGCCAAGGATGGGGAGATTTGGAGGAGCCTGTAGGTCTACCTGCTGAATAATCAGCAGCCATTGCCTGGCCTTCCCTGGTCCTAGTTTTCACTGATCATATGTATACGAGTATATGGTCAGTCTCTAAGGTACTGTTTCTGTCCCTTGCCTCTGCCATTCATAAGTGACCTTTAAACTCTATACTTATCTGGGGAATTTCCAAGCTGCTCTAGGGCCCTGAACGGCATTCCAGGACCCAGTGCCAGGCATTAAGACCAAATCAATGAATCCAGTCTAATGCTATTTTGTATATATTCATATTATTGGTTTATCATAAGTTCTACAGAGGCATGAACTTAGTTATTTCAATCTAATTTGGGGATGATACACAAGTTTACTTTAACATGAATGACATTGAAATTACAACTGAAAATTTAACTACCTTTTGACTAGTGTAAATGAATAATTTAATGAATGACATTTAAACATCATCATCATCATCTCCTCCTACTCCTATTGACGCAAAGGGCCTCGGTTATTTTTCGCCAGTCGTCTCTATCGTGAGCTTTTGAATCAATACTTCGCCATTCATCAGCTCCTACTTCACTCTTCATAGTCCTCGCCATTCATCAGCTCCTACTTCACTCTTCATAGTCCTCAGCCATGTAAGCCTGGGTCTTAGAACTCTTCTAGGGCCTTCTGGAGCCCAGTTGAAAGTTTGGTGAACTAATCTCTCTTGGGAAATGCAAAGAGCATGCCCTAACCATCTCCATCTATCCCTCACCATGATCTCATCCATATATGGCACTCGAGTAATCTCTCATAGTTTCATTTCTAATCCTGACATTTAAACAATGCAAACAAAAATTAAATTAAACTTTATTTATGGTGATGAAGAAAAATAAATGAACATTGTCGACAATTTAGTCTTGATTAAGATTAGAGTTTGTATGAATCAATGGATATATTATCTTTGAAATATTGCTTCTGTAAAGAAATATTTAGATGAATGTTACCTTGGGAATAGGAGATCAACCGTGTTATTATTGGAAGTGACTCTTGCTGCTATATCTTACTTAGCTCGAAGTGCTATTTGGAAAGTTGCAAAATAAAAGGAGACCAAAATTAGTAAGAGATGATTTACCCCTTGACAGGATAACCCATGAGTCATGGTATGACAATGAAACAATCTCCAATAGATTTAGTAGATTTGAGAACAAATCCATCAGATGAATATTCGGAGTCAAATGGCAGGACAGGATTGGAAATGAAACTATAAGATATTACTCGAATGCCACATGTGGATGAGATCATGGTGAGGGGTAGATGAAGATGTTTAGGGTATGCTCTTTGCATTCCCTGGGAGAGTTTAGTCCACCAAACTTTCAACTGGGTTCCACAAAATACTAGAAGAGTTGGAAGACCCAGGCCTACATGGCTGAGGACTATGAAGGGTGAAGTCGTAGACGATGAATGTAGAAGTATTGAATTAAAAAGCTCAAGATAGGGGCGACTGGCGAAATCTAACCGAGGCCCTTTGTGGCAAGATGTGTTGGAGGATATGATGATGATGAGTATAACCCATTAGTTGATTGAACTAACTGAATGCTTAGTAAGGTAGCATTTTTTCCAATTTATCAAAACTGTATGTACAAAGAAAGAGATTTTCTTATGCGCACATATGCCAACAAATCGTGTTGACTTAAGAACCTGAAGAATATTTTTAATGTTATAATTGGCAGAATTTGACAATAAGAACGGGCTATGACATATTGCAGATGCTTAAAGAATGTATTGTACACGATAAACAAATTGCCTGGGTTTCAGAGTGGCTGGTTTGCTTTTAGTTTAAAAGAATTATATTGCTGTTTCATAACCAGTATAATATTCATGTTGTTGTAGACATGTCCATAGAATATTGGTCGTAGATTGCGTGGCCCTAGTGGCCAGAAGCTGGATTTTGCTCGATAACAAAACTTAAACTCTGCAACATGGCCGGAAGTTTTTCATGTGAAGTGGGACCCATTAAGTTTTCAAAGTAGATTCGTAGGAATAACATTAGGTTCTTCTGAAATCTTAGCTAATTAGAGTTACCGTACCACCAGCCACACGAGGGAACGAAGTGGGGGAAAGTTTTAAGATGTTCATTGCAGTTTTATTTCGTGGATTTAAATTCTTGGAGATAAAAAAAAAAGGGGAAAAAAAGATATTTGACAGGCGTTCTATTCCACAATCTATTGCCAAGATACTCAGTTACTTGCTGATTTCCCATGGTCTTCTCTCAAGCATGTCTTCTTGGAGCAACGTAAAATATTTCATATGAATAAAGTTATTTTTAGTTTATCCAGGTGGGATTATACTTCGAGTGCATCAGCTCGAAGCATTAGTAGGTTTGAACGTAAGCTTACTTGCTTGTACACTAGCTTGCTTTCATCTGTTCATTCAGTAATGTCTCGGCTATTCTTGTTATACATGCTATATGAGCTCAAGAACTTTATGTGGAGGGCATCAGTTGCCTGGAGAGTGCCTTTACTTTTTAGAATGCTGGGTTGAGTCGATCAGCTGTTCAATCTTCGTCCTTGTTGGTTTCTTTTAGTTTTGTGACACTATTATTATTATTATTATTATTATTATTATTATTATTATTATTATTATTATTATTATTATTATGACTTTCTAAGCTACAACCCTAGTTTGAAAAGTAGGATGCTATAAGACAAGGGGCTCCAACAGTGGCAGAAAAGACTCTTTAGCTATGGTAAGCAGCTCTTCTAGGAGGAGGACACTCCAAAATCAAACCATTGTTCTCTAGTCTTGGGTAGTGCCATAGCCTCTGTACCATGGTCTTCCACTATCTTGGGTTAGAGTTCTCTTGCTTGAGGGTACACTCGGGCACCACTATTCTATCTAATTTCTCTTCCTCTTGCTTTGTTAAAGTTTTTAGTTTATATAGGAGATTTTTATTTTAATATTCTTAAAATATTTATTTTTTCCTTGTTTCCTTTTCTCACTGGGATATTTTCCCTGTTGGAGCCCCTGGGCTTATAGCATTCTGCTAGGGTTGTAGCTTAGCAATTAATAATAATAATAATAATAATAATAATAAGGCCGAGTTTTAGAATTTCATGTTTTATTCATTTAATATAATCACCTTTCTGCTATTGGATTCTCAGTTTGCCACCGAAGGTATTAACTGATTTTTTTGAAGGTTTTAAAGTTTTAAAGGCCACTCATGAATGGCAGAGGCATGGAACAGTGACAGTGCCCTATCGAGCAGGACAATGCCCTG
>NW_027168771.1:15000-187500 GCF_036898095.1 Palaemon carinicauda | reverse complement strand
CCTCCTGCGACTATTGACGCAAAGGGCCTCGGTTAGATTCCACCAGTCGTCTCAATCTTGAGCTTTTAATCGAATACTTCTCCATTCATCATCTATTTCACGCTTCATAGCCCTCACCCATGTAGGCCTTGGTCTTCCAACTCTTCTAGTACCTTGTGGAGCCCGGTTAGATATTTGGTGAACTAATTAGATTAAATTATATCATCCATGTCTATACATTCTTTGTTAGTCTGGCCGTACTGACGGCAAGCGTCAAATAGGAAGTTAGCCCCAGCTCCCAGAGAGGGTTGGGGAATTATTATTATTATTATTATTACTTACTAAGCTACAACCCTAGTTGGAAAAGCAGTATGCTATAAGCCCAGGGGCTCCAACAGGGATAATAGCTCAGTGCGGAAAGGAAAAAAGGAAAAGAAAATATTCTAAGAAGAGTAACAACAATAAATATCTCCTATATAAACTATAAAAACTTTAACAAAACAAAAGGAAGAGAAATAAGATAGGAGAGTGTGCTCGAGTGTACCCTCAAGCAAGAGAACTCTAACCCAAGACAGTGAAAGGCCATGGTACAGAGGCTATGGCACTACCCAAGACTAGAGAACACTGGTTTGATTTTGGAGTGTCCTTCTCCTAGAAGAGCTGCTTACCATAGCTAAAGAGTCCCTTCTACCCTTACCAAGAGGAAAGTGCCACTGAACAATTACAGTGCAGTAGTTAACCCCTTGGGTGATGAAGAATTGTTTGGTAATCTGTGTTGTCAGGTGTATGAGGATAGAGGAGAATATGTAAAGAATATGCCAGACTATTCAGTGTGTATGTAGGCAAAGGGAAAGTGAACCGTAACCAGAGAGGAGGATCCAATGTAGTACTGTCTGGCCAGTCAAAACACCCCATAACTCTCTAGCGGTAGTATCTCAACGGGTGGCTGGTGCCCAGGCCAACCTACTACCTGATACATTCACACACTTCATTCTTTGTGACTTTGAGAGGTTTTTCAGTTAATACTACTTTGCGAGTTGATATCAGATTTTGTAGATTTTTCAATATCCAACAGCTGTTGTAAGTTTGAGAACAAAGCTCTCAGAAGAATATTGGGAGTTAAATGGCAGGACAGGATTAGAAATGAAACTATGAGAGATTACTCAAGTGCCATATGCGGATGAGATCATTGTACGGGGTAGATGGAGATGATTTGGGCATGCTACAACCCTGGTTGGAAAATCAGGATGCTATGGTAAGCAGCTCTTCTAGGAGAAGGACACTCCGAAATCAAACCATTGCCTGGTCCTCCCTGGTCCTAACTTTGGTGGAAAGGCGGCTTGGACACCGATCATAATATATGGCCTTGGGTAGTGCCATAGCCTTTGTACCATGGTCTTCCACTGTCTTGGGTTAGAGTTCTCTGACTTGAGGGTACACTCGGGCACACTATTCTATCTTATTTTTCTGTTAAAGTTTTTATAGTTTATATAGCAGATATTTATTTTAATGGTTTTACTCGTAGAATATTTAATTTTTCCTTGTTTCCTTTCCTCACTGGGCTATTTTCCTTGTTGGAGCCCCTGGGCTTATAGTATCCTGCTTTTACAACTAGGAAATATAAGCCCAATGGCTCCAACAGGGGAAAATATCCCAGTAAGGAAAGGAAATAAAAAATCTGTATAAATAATGAATGATTGATATAAAATGTTTTAATATCAGTAAAAAGCTTAAAGTAGATCTGTTATATATATATATATATATATATATATATATATATATATATATATATATATATATGTGTGTGTATTTTTATATGTATATGTATATATATATATATGTATATATATATATATATATATATATATATATATATATATATATATATATATATATATATATATATATATATATATATATATATACTGTATATAGAAACTGAAGGGAAAATTGTGTCAGCCTTCTCAACAGAAACTTTCGCTGTAAGTTAAAACTTGCAAAATTCCAAAATCTCTCTCTCTCTCTCTCTCTCTCTCTCTCTCTCTCTCTCTCTCTCTTCTCTCTCTCTCTCTCTCTCTCTCTTCTCTCTCTTCTCTCTCCTTTTATGATATTCATTTCAAGGCATTCAGCATTTCACACTCCATATTGCTCTTTTATTGTTTAAGTCCACACTATCTAGCATTAGGGTTGCAGCTTGGCTAGTAACAATAATAACTAGAGGGGCACTCAGTAGAGCGCAGACCTCCACTACAGCAGCTTATTTCTCGACCTTTTGCTTGACCTTAACCTTTGACATTAACATAAATTAATTGGCGTGGATTTTCATACACTCGTAGGAGAAGGACACTCCAAAATCAAACCATTGTTCTCTAGTCTTGGGTAGTGCTATAGCCTCTGTACCATGGTCATCCATTGTCTTGGGTTAGAGTTCTCTGTCTTGAGGGTACACTCGGGCACGCTATTCTATCTTATTTCTCTACCTCTTTGTTTTATTTTAATGGTACTGTGTGTAATATTTTATTTTCCCCTGTTTCCTTTCCTCACTGGGCTATTTTCCCTGTTGGAGCCGGTGAGCTTATAGCATCCCGCTTTTGCAACTAGGGTTGTAGCTTAGCAAGTATTAATAATAATAATAATAATAGTGTCCATACAAAATATAATCATTTCCAGCTTTTTACGTCACAGTTAATCCCTGAAAGTTTCATCACTCTACGATTAAAATTGTGGCCAGGAAGCTGTTCACAAACACTTACACTCATACACAAACAGGTGGTAAAACATAACCTCCTTCCAACTTCGCTGGCGGAGGTAATACATACTCTCTTAAGTCAGGTATTAGAGGAAATTGTATATGTGTTTTTCTAGGTAAGTTGACTATTTCTGGAACCTATCTATTAATACTGCAAAGTAGATTGGTTTCAAAATTAATTTTCTTAAGTGTGTAATGATATTTCCTTTCCTCACTGTGCTATTTTCCCTGTTGGAGCTCTTATGGGCTTATAACATCCTGCCTTTCCAACTAGGGTTGTAGCTTAGGTAATAATAATAATAATAATAATAATAATAATAATAAACTTGCAAGCTTGTTTATGGTTTCAATTTTGTACTGCGTAATATTTTCCCACAGCTGTCTCTGAGGTGAATGCCTCCCCGGGTCCAACGTTGAAACATATAACTCGTAAATCCAATTTTTTAGAAGTATGCCTAGCTAACATAGATTTTTTGGTGTAACAGAAGGATTTACAGAACAGAGAGAGAGAGAGAGAGAGAGAGAGAGAGAGAGAGAGAGAGAGATTCAAATATCTCATTTGAACAAACAATCGAAGCTTTGTGAAATGCGAGTCAAACGTAATGAAAAAAAAATCTACTTGGCCACGCACACTTTCGAAAATCGATCGCTAAGCATTTAATTTTTGATTAGTTTTAGTTTATAATGCGAAACACTTCAATATCGGTAAACCCCTAACATATGTCAAAGTGGTTTTTTGTTTGTTTTAAGTTTTTTATCTTTCAAAAATAGTTTAATTGTTTTTTAACAAACTGGCAACTTATTCCTTCTCGGCCAGTCTCTGAGCCTTCAATCCTTGTGAGTTGTGACTCGGTAGTTGTGACTTGGTTGTGAATGGGTGGGGGACAGAGCCGGGGGGTTATACTGCCCACGTGGCTTCTTGCAACTACTTCTGGTGTTTAGCAAGAGCCCGTGGCTGTCCTGAAGGTCCATGCAGTCTATAAGCAAGTCAGGAAACATGGCAAGGTAAGAGAGTGACTCTGGAATTAGACTACAAGTCGCAAAAATGTGAAAAAACATTGTGCAGTTCCAAAGGGTCCCATTGGATGTGTCGTTTTGAATAGGAAGTCAATGCATCTATTTCACTGTCATTTTTATTGTATATCGTTGTTAAGGATTAAAGTAAGCTTATGCGAACGTTGTCGATATCATTTAAAACTTGTCTGTCTTGATAAAGACGTCAAATCATTTCATTTCGATGTACTACTGACGAAATGTTACTGGAACGCCATTTTCAATTTTAATTAGTAATGACTTGTTATCAACTCTAGTGAAAATTTTAGGTTGAATTCGTTTTTCAGAATCTCTCTCTCTCTCTCTCTCTCTCTCTCTCTCTCTCTCTCTCTCTCTCTCTCTCTCTCTCTCTCTCTCTTATGCGTAATCACTATAATAACCAATTTTGCGTAGTGAAGTCTATCCCTTCAAGAGGAACGCAATTTGCCTTAATGTCTTCAAATAATGTGTTTTTACGTACATCAAAAGTATTAAATGATAATCTTACAGATCTCATGTTGCGTTCGTATGTTGGTGTCTTTCTTGATACCCCCTTTTTTTTTTTAAATCATTTACATATTACTATTGAGTGTCAAAATAATACCATTGTTTCATTATTTCTAATTAGTTGTGTTAAACATTTCTCTTATTTCCAATGATTAATTTCTTGCCTTCTGTTTACCCCTCCCCCCTTCTCTCTCTCTCTCTCTGTCTCTCTCTCTCTCTCTCTCTCTCTCTCTCTCTCTCTCTCTCTCTCTCTCTCTCTCTCTCTCTCTCTCTCTCAGGAAGGCATTACCAAGTTATGTAATGTGGTCGTTAAGTAATCTACGTATATATATATATATATATATATATATATATATATATATATATATATATATATATATATATATATATATATATATATATATACAGAGAGAGAGAGAGAGAGAGAGAGAGAGAGAGAGAGGGGGGGGGTCTTACACAAGGTAAGGCAATCTATACAGACAGACAAAGGGAGTATTTTGTGCACTTGAAAGCGAGGTAATAAGACATCATCTTTACTGTAGGTAAATTTAAATCTTGAAGTATTTCACCCAAAGTGTAACATTGTACTGCATTCTTCCATTATGTTATTTTTTTTTCATTTATATTAAATGTATAGTTTTTAGTGGAGATATTTCATCACATTTCAAGGTTTGTCTTATATTGTTTCTTGAAGTTTCCAGTAACCTATGCAACTTGTTGCTGTTGCAATAAAGTTTAATTAGGTAGTGACAGTGATTTATATTGTGGTGAAACATGTTTTGAATGATATTTTTATAGGTATTAGACACGCATTTTCGAAGTTTATATGTTTACCTCCACCAACGAATTAGGAAGGAGGTTATGTTTTTGCCCCTGTGTGTCTTGCTTGTTTGTGAACAGCTTCCTGGCCACGATTTTAATCGTAGAGTGATGAAACTTGCAGGGATTAACTATAATGTAGAAAGATGGAAATGATTGAATTCTGGAAGTTTAAGGTCAAAGATCAAGGTCACGGTCAAGCAAAATGTCCAATTTACGTAATCAGCCATAAGTCTGGACATCTTAATCACAGACTTCAAACATGGTTCATATTGGAGTGTGTGAAAATCCACGCCAATTAATACATGTTTAAGGTCGATAAATAAGCTGCCGCGGCGGAGGTCTGCGCTCTACTTTGGGTCCCTCTAGTTTATTTTTATTTTTGTTTGTTGCTATTCATTCTTAGGATAATTCAACTTGTAGGTGGTCTTGGAGAGCGTGGTTTATAAGGAAATGGAAGAGTAAGAATGTACTCTTCATTTTATTGTTCTTCCCTTCGTTTTTTCTTTGAAGTGTCTACTGCTGCTCCTGCTAGAGATACGAGGGTGGGGTTAAATGATGAGGAAATGTTATAATTCTTTAAAGTATTCGTGTAGATGGCACAACAGATGGTAGAACCAGAAGGATAATTTTTGTCACCATAGGTTGTACTTAAACTTGTCACTTCCATCTACGCATTTTATATTTCCTTTCGAAATTCCAATGTATATAAAACCTCTCTCTCTCTCTCTCTCTCTCTCTCTCTCTCTCTCTCTCTCTCTCTCTCTCTCTCTCTCCTCTCTCTCTCTCTACAATTGTCTTGTCTTCCTCGTGTTTGGCGTTACTGTCGCTATTTCGTGTGTGGTAAATTAAGTGTTGGGTTTCCATAATGAAATGGTGAGTAGTTTGAGTTTTTAATTGTTATTATATATATGTTTAATCATGGTATATTATTCTTGTGTTAGCATTTTGCATTAAAGTATCTCGCATTTTATATCTAAAATTTTATATATTTTAGCTTTACGTATAGTTTTAACCCATAAGAAGATGAAAGGCAATCAGAGTATTGGTAGTATAGACACACACCTGATTTTAACTGTGTAGATACTGTTTCGTGATAAGATTCTTTTTCTATCTATGAATTAAATGAGAAGATTTTAGGCTGATCATTTGCGTCAAAGGTACATTTACTGAAGCATTGATTTTCTTATATACTTTTATTCACTTGGTGAAAGGGTTTGTGTATTGCGGTGGTAAGCAAAGCTTTACTAGTCTGGGCCATCCATACTAGGTTGGTTTGCTGTGAGCGATCACCACTATCACCAATCCATTTTGGACAGTCCTTTGATGAATGGCCAAACCCCCAGATATGAGTAAGGACATGTCTGAGGCCTATGTCCTGCAGTGGAGTAGAAGTGGGTTGTCATAATAGTTCTCGTGACATGCATTAGTCATACGGTTATTACCTCCTCCAACGAAGTTGGAAGGAGGTTATGTCTTACCCCATGTTTGTGCGTTTGTAATTTGAGTTTCTTTGAGAACAGTTTCCTGGCCACAATTTTAATCGTAATGTAATGGAAATTGCAGCGATTAACTACGTTTAAACTTAAGCGGAGTTGGTAGAGACGGAGAAATGTCCTTCCACTTGTTTCTTTTTATGTTCTTTCTGTGCCAGTCCACACCCCCTAAACTTACTTAGTTCGTCAAGCCATCGTCTTCTCTTTTTTCCCCTGTTTCTCTTACAATATCTAGGGACACATTCTGTTATTCTTAATGTCCATCTATTGTCTGTCATTCTCATTTTATGGCCTGCCCATGTCCATTTCTTTTTCTTGCGTTAGAATATCTTCTACTTTAGTTTGTTCTCGTATCCATGTTGGTCTATTTCTGGTTCTTAGTGTTATTACCCTCATTATTCTTTCCGTAGCTCTTTGAGTTGTAACTATCATATGTTCTAACGCTTTAGTTAGGATCCGAATTTCTGGTACATAAATTAACAGCAGAATATTACACGTTTTTAATAAAAACATTTATTTGTTACTTTACAGGTTGATATTAGATTTTTAATTTCAGTAGACTATTACTTCAACAGAGTAGCTATGTGTTTGGTTTGGCCTAATCTAATTGTTATGCACATAGGTAATGCGTTTCTTAATTCTCTTGCCTATTGTATATATACTGTATAAACACACACACACACACACACACACATATATATATATATATATATATATATATATATATATATATATATATATATATATATATATATATATATATACAGCGTATGTATATATGTATGTAGTTTAGGTAATGTTTTTTAATCTGGTTTTAGTTGAATAATTGTAACCCACTAAAGCAATTATAACGAAATAATATCGAATTATTCTTTTCGAAATTTCCATTCACTTTTTACCTCCGCTAACGAAGTTGGAAGGAGGTTATGTTTTCACCCCTATTCATGTGTGTTTGTCTGTTTGTTTGTGAACAACTTCCTGTCCACAATTTTACTCATAGAGTAGTGAAACCTTCAGGGATTAATTGTTATGTTGAGACGTGGAACTGATTCAGTTTTGGAAGTCCTAGGTCAAAGGTCAAGGGTGAGCAAAATGTTGACGGAAATAAGCTGCCATGGCGGAGGTCTGCACTCTTGAGTGCTTATTTAGTTTAATAGAATTTTTTTACCTAGTGCAGTTCTGTATCTTAGATGGTTATTTTAGCAATTCAGGAACATGAAGACTCTCTCTCTCTCTCTCTCTCTCTCTCTCTCTCTCTCTCTCTCTCTCTCTCTCTGTCCTTATCATCATCTCCTCCTACGCCTATTGACGCAAAGGGCCTCAATTAGATTTCACCAGTCGTCTCTATCTCGAGCTTTCAATTCAATACTTCTCCATTCATCTACTTCACTCATCATCTTTGACTTGACGCTTTATAGTCCTCAGCCATGTAGGCCTGGATCTTCCAACTCTTCTAGTGCCTTGTGGAGCCCAATTAAAAGTTTGGTGAACTAATCTCTCTTGGGGGAGTGCGAAGAGCATGCCCAAACCATCTCCATCTACTCCCCATCATGATCTCAATGTTTCATTGTCCTACCATGACTAATGTCCATACAGTAACACCGATCTCACCAAACTGATAAATAACCTGACTTTGTCATTGTAGGCGATTTGATTTCCAAGTTTATCTCAACCTCTAGTCATTGTCTGATTTGCTTTTTTTCAATCTTCAAACTCGAATTCTAAAGACCCTGTATTGGAGATCATAGTTCCTAAATACTTAAATGATTGTACCTCAATAATCCTTTCTCATTCTAATATTTCATCTTCCATTACATATTCCATTCACATCATCTCTGTCTTCCTTCTGTTTATCATCTTGAGCCCAACCTAATATATATATATATATATATATATATATATATATATATATATATATATATATAGTGTGTGTGTGTTTGATTGTTTAATTAATTTAGTCGTTAAAACATCATTCAAATATTAAGCATTAAAAGGCTTTAGTTATTAATTTCCTTCTTTCATATTTTTTTACTGTTGAAGAATCTCTCTCTCTCTCTCCCCGATGAGAGGGAACAAGGTAAACTTCTCAGCCGTTGCTAAATTCAAAACTTCAAAACATCTCACCAGAAGTGTAACACTGCATTCTTCCCTTGCTTTTCTTTCCTCATTTCTATTCGCCGTTATTGTAAAAGCTACAATACTTAGAAAAAGGAAAAATAATCGTTAATTCAGTTTTTATTGGCTGGGTTAGTCTCAATTGTCCTGGTCGAAACATATACGTATTCTACTGCTTGGTAGCGTGAGTTTGAAGAAATAGGTATCAATTTTGGTTGCGTTGTGTTTGGGAAAGACTTCTACACATAAAAGACTGTTTTACTAACGTGACTAATTTCCAGCTAAATATAATTAGGATAAGGGTGGTCTTGTCTTCCTGAAAGTAGTCTCTTATTGGTACACTTTACCTCAAGGCATTCTGCCTTTCTAATTATTATTATTATTATTATTATTATTATTATTACTTGCTAAGCTACAACCCTAGTTTAACAGGATGCTATAAGCCCAGTGGTTCCAACGGGGAAAATAGCCCAGCGAGGAAAGGAAAAATGTAAATTTAAGAAGAGTAACAACATTAAAATAAACATCTCCTATATAAACTTTAACAAAAGAGGAAGAGAAATTTTGATAGAATAGTGTGCTCGAGTGTACCCTCAAGCAAGAGAATTCTAACCCAAGACAGTGGAAGGCCATGGTACAGAGGCTGTGGCACTACCCATGACTAGAGAACAATGGTTTGATTTTGGAGTGTCCTAGAGGAGCTAAAGAGTCTCTTCTACCATTACCAGGAGGGAAGTGGCCACTGAACAATTACAGTGCAGTAGGTAACCCCTAGAGTGAAGAAGAATTGTTTGGTAATCTCAGTGTTGTCAGGTGTATGAGGGCAGAGGAGAATATGTAAAGAATATGCCAGACTATTCAGTGTATGTGTAGGCAAAGGGAAAATGAACCATAACCAGAGAGAAGGATCCAATGTAGTACTGTCTGGCCAGTCAAAAGACCCCATAACTCTTTAGTTTTGTAGTTCTTACTAATACAACTTTAACAAACTAATAACAATTTCTTGGTAAGATCCATTGTTGTTGTGTTTACTAGTTGGTCAATGGATAGTGTATTGCAGTACCAGGTATGCAGTTAATTGTAATATTCAGGCCTTCTTTATCATGGGGCTCAATACTACACAGTACTCGAGAAGTTTTATTCCAGCTGTGACTAAGGTGTGGAATGAACTTCCCAATCGGGTAGTTGAATTGGTAGAACTTCAAAAGTTCAATCTTTCAGCAAATATTTTTATGTTGAACAGGCTGACATAAGTCTCATTATAGTTTATATATGAAAGATCTGTTTCAATGTTGTTACTGTTCTTGAAATATTTTATTTTAATTGTTCGTTACTTCTCATACAGTTTATTTCCTTATTTCCTTTCCTCAAAGGTTTATGTTTTCCATGTTGGGAGCCCTTGGGCTTATAGCATCCTGCTTTTCCCACTAGGTTTGTAGCTTAGCTAATAATAATAATAATAATAATAATAATAATTGTTCATTACTTCTCATACAGTTTATTTCCGTATTTCCTTTCCTCACAGGTCTATGTTTTCCCTGTTGGAGCCAGTGGGCTTATAGCGTCCTACATTTCGCAATAGGGTTGTAGCTTAGCTAATAATAATAATAATGGCAGATTTTATTTTCTTTTACTGTTGCAATGGAGTGAGTCATAACTTGTGTTTAAGAGTTGTCTTGATTTAGATTTTAGTACATCCTATTTTGAATAGTTATTTAATCGTAGTCAACTAGTAATTTGGTACATTAAAATACTTGTTTACATTAGTCTCTTAAGTACTTATATAATCTCAGAGTATTATTATTATTATTATTATTATTTGCTAAGCTGCAACCCTAGTTGGAAAAGCAGGATGCTATAAGCCCAGGGGCTCCAACAGGGAAAACAGCCCAGTAAGGAAAGGAAACAAGGAAAAAAATTAATTGTTTTAAGAACAGCAACAATATTAAAATTAATATTTCTTATATAAACTATAAAGACTTTAACAAAACAAGAGGAGGAGAAACAAGAGAGAACAGTGTGCCCGAGTGTACCCTCAAGCAAGAGAACTCTAACCCAAGGCAGTGAAAGACCATGGTACAGAGGTTATGGCACTACCCAAGATATGCGAGTTTCTGAAGCTATAACATGTGCCTTAATTTCCCATTCGAAGTTGGCCAGTCAAGATTAACGAGGTAACTTTGTTCCGTTCAAAGAACGTGTTCCGTTCATGTCTTCGTCTGGGCCGTGAATGTTACAGCATGACGCAATAGTCTTAACTCGTACATGTGTGCGTCGTTATACTCACAACCTTCCTTTACCAGTGTTGGCTGATGATCAGAAATTTCTGGATATCTTCTGAAATTTCCAACTATTGTCAGAATTTACGAAATCAAGACAGAATCTTTTGAAATTTGTAATGATTTGTCAGTCATTTCCTAAAATTTTATAAATATATACAGAAATCTGGGAAACAAATATAAATCATAAACTTTTAAACATTTCTAGGGAAATGGAACGGAGAGAGAGAGAGAGAGAGAGAGAGAGAGAGAGAGAGAGAGAGAGAGAGAGAGAGAGAGAGATGAACTATATTACGGTAAGATTCTGTCATTCTGCTGTGATTTCATACATAACTACACTTGATTGAATCTGTCATTCACCATTTAGAAGAAATATTGAATCATTTGTTGAAATCAGGCCAAAGAAACTAATTTGTGTGTAGGGCTAAGGGTAGCCCATTTTTGTGTTTTAGTGAAGACCACGTTTACACACACACATATATATATATATATATATATATATATATATATATATATATATATATATATATATATATATATATATATATATATATATATATATATATATATATATATATATATATATATATATAGCTAATATTATTAAAGTTACGTTTACTTTTTGTATTCAGTCAAATAAATTACAATTCATTTAATATGTCAAAGGGAATTGCCAATAATTTACATATTTTTGTTTGTAGTATGTTATTAATATCGTAGTTTTTTCTACTTTCATGAAAATTCTTATTTTGATGCATAGGCCCAAGTATTTTTCTTTAAATTCATATAAGAAAAATGTACAATTGATTTCTTATCTCATTTCCTTTTGTATAATCTATTCATGATAACAAATAGAATACTTGTCAGGAATTTTTGGGTCTTCCATGCTGGCCACTGGTTTGGTGATGGTGGGAGACTTGTCTGATCGTTCAGAGTAAGCCAACCTAGTATGTGAGGCCCTGACTAGTACAGGTATGTTGATGTTGGTGTTTGGCCAGTTATTATGACCACGGTGGCCAGGTGCTGGTTTGGTGATGGTGGGAGACTTGTCTGATCGCCCAGAGTAAGCCAACCTAGTATGTGAGGCCCTGACTAGTACAGGTATGTTGATCTTGGTGTTTGGGCAGTTATTATGACCATGCTGGCCAGGTGCTGGTTTGGTGATGGTGGGAGACTTGTCTGATCGTTCAGAGTAAGCCAAGCTAGTATGTGAGGGCCTGACTAGTACAGCTATGCTGATCTTGGTGTTATACAAACCCTTTTACCTCTTTAAAGTATCCCCACATATGGAGAGCTCTTATTATTATTATTAGTTAAGCTACACTGCTATCTGTTGAGTCATCAGTAGCCATTGCCTGGCCCTTCTTGGTCCTACCTTGGGTAGAGGGTCTTGGGTGTTGATCACATTTAATGTGGTCAGTCTCTTGGGCATTGTCCTGTTCAATAGGGCAGTGTCACTCTTCCTTTGGTTGCTGTAACCTCACCATCCTTGTGAGCTTAGGATGGGGGAGGGGGGGGTACAGTTTGAGAGCCTGTAGGTCTATCTGTTGAGTCATCAGTAGCCATTACCTGGCCCTCCTTGGTCTTACCCTGGGTTGAGAGGGTCCTTGGGTGTTGATCACATGTAATATGGTCACTCTCTAGGGCATTGTTCTGCTTGATAGGACAGTGTCACCATTCCTTTGGTTGGTGTAACCTCACCATTCTTGTGAGCTAAGGAAGGGGAGGGGGGAGGAGGAAGTTAGAGAGCCTGTAGGTCTTATCTGGTGAGTCATCTATAGCCATTGCCTGGCCCTCCTTGTTCCTACCTTGGGTGGAGAGGCGCCTTGTGTTAATCAAAGGTAATATGGTCAGTCTCTTGGGCATTGTTCTGCTTGATAGGGCAGTGCCACTGTTCCTTTGGTTGCTGTAACCTCACCATTCTTGTGAGCTAAGGAAGGGGAGGGGGAGGGAAGTTAGAGAGCCTGTAGGTCTTATCTGGTGAGTCATCTATAGCCATTGCCTGGCCCTCCTTGTTCCTACCTTGGGTGGAGAGGCGCCTTGTGTTAATCAAAGGTAATATGGTCAGTCTCTTGGGCATTGTTCTGCTTGATAGGGCAGTGCCACTGTTCCTTTGGTTGCTGTAACCTCACCATTCTTGTGAGCTAAGGAAGGGGAGGGGGAGGGAAGTTAGAGAGCCTGTAGGTCTTATCTGGTGAGTCATCTATAGCCATTGCCTGGCCCTCCTTAGTCCTACCTTGGGTGGAGAAGCGCCTTGTGTTAATCAAAGGTAATATGGTCAGTCTCTTGGGCATTGTTCTGCTTGATAGGGCAGTGCCACTGTTCCTTTGGTTGCTGTAACCTCACCATTCTTGTGAGCTAAGGAAGGGGAGGGGGAGGGAAGTTAGAGAGCCTGTAGGTCTTATCTGGTGAGTCATCTATAGCCATTGCCTGGCCCTCCTTGTTCCTACCTTGGGTGGAGAGGCGCCTTGTGTTAATCAAAGGTAATATGGTCAGTCTCTTGGGCATTGTTCTGCTTGATAGGGCAGTGTTTCTGTTCCTTTGGTTGCTGTAACCTCACCATTCTTGTGAGCTAAGGAAGGGGAGGGGGGGAGGGAAGTTAGAGAGCCTGTAGGTCTTATCTGCTGAGTCATCTGTAGCCATTGCCTGGCCCTCCTTGGTCCTACCTTGGGTGGAGAGGCGCCTTGTGTGTTAATCAAAGGTAATATGGTCATTGTCTTGGGCATTGTTCTGCTTGATAGGGCAGTGTTTCTGTTCCTTTGGTTGCTGTAACCTCACCATTCTTGTGAGCTAAGGAAGGGGAGGGGGAGGGAAGTTAGAGAGCCTGTAGGTCTTATCTGGTGAGTCATCTATAGCCATTGCCTGGCCCTCCTTAGTCCTACCTTGGGTGGAGAAGCGCCTTGTGTTAATCAAAGGTAATATGGTCAGTCTCTTGGGCATTGTTCTGCTTGATAGGGCAGTGCCACTGTTCCTTTGGTTGCTGTAACCTCACCATTCTTGTGAGCTAAGGAAGGGGAGGGGGGGAGGGAAGTTAGAGAGCCTGTAGGTCTTATCTGGTGAGTCATCTATAGCCATTGCCTGGCCCTCCTTGGTCCTACCTTGGGTGGAGAGGCGCCTTGTGTGTTAATCAAAGGTAATATGGTCATTGTCTTGGGCATTGTTCTGCTTGATAGGGCAGTGTCACTGTTCCTTTGGTTGCTGTAACCTCACCATTCTTGTGAGCTAAGGGTGGGATGGTTGGGGGGGGGGTTGAGAGCCTGGAGGTGTATCTGTTGAGTCATCAGTAGCCATTGCCTGGCCCTGCTTGGTCCTTCCTTGGGTAGAGAGGGTCTTGGGTGTTGATCACAGGTAATATGGTCAATTTCTTGGGCATTGTTCTGTATGATAGGGCAGTGCCACTGTTCCTTTGGTTGCTGTAACCTCACCATTCTTGTGAGCTAAGTATGGGGATGGTTGGGGGGGGGGGGTTGAGAGCCTGGAGGTGTATCTGTTGAGTCATCAGTAGCCATTGCCTGGCCCTGCTTGGTCCTTCCTTGGGTAGAGAGGGTCTTGGGTGTTGATCACAGGTAATATGGTCAATTTCTTGGGCATTGTTCTGCTTGATAGGGCAGTGTCACTGTTCCTTTGGTTGCTGTAACCTCACCATTCTTGTGAGCTAATGATGGGGATGGTGGGGGGGGGGTTTGAGAGTCTGTAGGTGTATCTGTTGAGTCATCAGTAGCCATTGCCTGGCCCTGCTTGGTCCTTCCTTGGGTAGAGAGGGTCTTGGGTGTTGATCACAGGTAATATGGTCAATTTCTTGGGCATTGTTCTGCTTGATAGGGCAGTGTCACTGTTCCTTTGGTTGCTGTAACCTCGCCATTCTTGTGAGCTAAGGATGGGGATGGTGGGGGGTGGGGGTTTGAGAGCCTGTAGGTGTATCTGTTGAGTCATCAGTAGCCATTGCCTGGCCCTGCTTGGTCCTTCCTTGGGTAGAGAGGGTCTTGGGTGTTGATCACAGGTAATATGGTCAATTTCTTGGGCATTGTTCTGCTTGATAGGGCAGTGTCACTGTTCCTTTGGTTGCTGTAACCTCACCATTCTTGTGAGCTAAGTATGGGGATGGTGGGGGGGGGGGGGGGGTTTGAGAGCCTGTAGGTGTATCTGTTGAGTCATCAGTAGCCATTGCCTGGCCCTGCTTGGTCCTTCCTTGGGTAGAGAGGGTCTTGGGTGTTGATCACAGGTAATATGGTCAATTTCTTGGGCATTGTTCTGCTTGATAGGGCAGTGTCACTGTTCCTTTGGTTGCTGTAACCTCACCATTCTTGTGAGCTAATGATGGGGATGGTGGGGGGGGGGGGGTTTGAGAGTCTGTAGGTGTATCTGTTGAGTCATCAGTAGCCATTGCCTGGCCCTGCTTGGTCCTTCCTTGGGTAGAGAGGGTCTTGGGTGTTGATCACAAGTAATATGGTCAATTTCTTGGGCATTGTTCTGCTTGATAGGGCAGTGTCACTGTTCCTTTGGTTGCTGTAACCTCGCCATTCTTGTGAGCTAAGGATGGGGATGGTGGGGGGGGGGGGGGTTTGAGAGCCTGTAGGTGTATCTGTTGAGTCATCAGTAGCCATTGCCGGGCCCTGCTTGGTCCTTCCTTGGGTAGAGAGGGTCTTGGGTGTTGATCACAGGTAATATGGTCAATTTCTTGGGCATTGTTCTGCTTGATAGGGCAGTGTCACTGTTCCTTTGGTTGCTGTAACCTCACCATTCTTGTGAGCTAATGATGGGGATGGTGGGGGGGGGGTTTGAGAGTCTGTAGGTGTATCTGTTGAGTCATCAGTAGCCATTGCCTGGCCCTGCTTGGTCCTTCCTTGGGTAGAGAGGGTCTTGGGTGTTGATCACAAGTAATATGGTCAATTTCTTGGGCATTCTTCTGCTTGATAGGGCAGTGTCACTGTTCCTTTGGTTGCTGTAACCTCGCCATTCTTGTGAGCTAAGGATGAGGATGGTGGGGGGGGGGGGGGTTTGAGAGCCTGTAGGTGTATCTGTTGAGTCATCAGTAGCCATTGCCTGGCCCTGCTTGGTCCTTCCTTGGGTAGAGAGGGTCTTGGGTGTTGATCACAGGTAATATGGTCAATTTCTTGGGCATTGTTCTGCTTGATAGGGCAGTGTCACTGTTCCTTTGGTTGCTGTAACCTCGCCATTCTTGTGAGCTAAGGATGGGGATGGTGGGGGGGGGGGGTTTGAGAGCCTGTAGGTGTATCTGTTGAGTCATCAGTAGCCATTGCCTGGCCCTGCTTGGTCCTTCCTTGGGTAGAGAGGGTCTTGGGTGTTGATCACAGGTAATATGGTCAATTTCTTGGGCATTGTTCTGCTTGATAGGGCAGTGTCACTGTTCCTTTGGTTGCTGTAACCTCACCATTCTTGTGAGCTAAGGATGGGGATGGTGGGGGGGGGGGGCGGGTTTGAGAGCCTGTAGGTGTATCTGTTGAGTCATCAGTAGCCATTGCCTGGCCCTGCTTGGTCCTTCCTTGGGTAGAGAGGGTCTTGGGTGTTGATCACAGGTAATATGGTCAATTTCTTGGGCATTGTTCTGCTTGATAGGGCAGTGTCACTGTTCCTTTGGTTGCTGTAACCTCACCATTCTTGTGAGCTAAGGGTGGGGATGGTGGGGGTGGGGGTTTGAGTGCCTTTAGGTGTATCTGTTGAGTCATCAGTAGCCAATGCCTGGCCCTGCTTGGTCCTTCCTTGGGTAGAGAGGGTCTTGGGTGTTGATCACAGGTAATATGGTCAATTTCTTGGGCATTGTTCTGCTTGATAGGGCAGTGTCACTGTTCCTTTGGTTGCTGTAACCTCACCATTCTTGTGAGCTAAGGGTGGGGATGGTGGGGGTGGGGGTTTGAGAGCCTTTAGGTGTATCTGTTGAGTCATCAGTAGCCATTGCCTGGCCCTGCTTGGTCCTTCCTTGGGTAGAGAGGGTCTTGGGTGTTGATCACAGGTAATATGGTCAATTTCTTGGGCATTGTTCTGCTTGATAGGGCAGTGTCACTGTTCCTTTGGTTGCTGTAACCTCACCATTCTTGTGAGCTAAGGATGGGGATGGTGGGGGGGGGGGGGTTTGAGAGCCTGTAGGTCTATCTGTTGAGTCATCAGTAGCCATTGCTTGGCCCTGCTTGGTCCTTCCTTGGGTAGAGAGGGTCTTGGGTGTTGAGCACAGGTATTATGGTCAATTTCTTGGGCATTGTTCTGCTTGATAGGTCAGTGTCACTGTTCCTTTGGTTGCTGTAACCTCACCATTCTTGTGAGCTAAGGATGGGATGGTGGGGGGGGGGGAAGGTTGAGAGCCTCTAGGTGTATCTGTTGAGTCATCAGTAGCCATTGCCTGGCCCTGCTTGGTCCTTCCTTGGGTAGAGAGGGTCTTGGGTGTTGATCACAAGTAATATGGTCAATTTCTTGGGCATTGTTCTGCTTGATAGGGCAGTGTCACTGTTCCTTTGGTTGCTGTAACCTCACCATTCTTTTAAGCTAAGGATGGGGATGGTGGGGGGGGGGGGGGTTTGAGAGCCTGTAGGTCTATCTGTTGAGTCATCAGTAGCCATTGCCTGGCCCTGCTTGGTCCTTCCTTGGGTAGAGAGGGTCTTGGGTGTTGATCACAGGTAATATGGTCAATTTCTTGGGCATTGTTCTGCTTGATAGGGCAGTGTCACTGTTCCTTTGGTTGCTGTAACCTCACCATTCTTGTGAGCTAAGGATGGGGATGGTGGAAGGGGGGGGGGGGGTGTTTGAGAGCCTGTAGGTGTATCTGTTGAGTCATCAGCAGCCATTGCCTGTCCTTCCTTGGTCCTACCTTGAGCGCTGATCATATGTAATATGGTCACTCTCTAGGGTATTGTCCTGCTTGATAGGACAGTGTCACTGTCCCTTGCCTCTGCCATTCGTGAGTAGTATTTAAACCTTTAGGTATTTTGTATATCACATTGCTTAACTGGTGTTTATTGTCAAATGGAAATTATCGAAACTCTTAAAAGAACAAAAAAGTCTTCAAGTCCTTCTTGAACGAAGTATCTCTCATTAATCAACTCGTAAGCTTTGAAATTTACCCCCACACACTTTAACAGCAGGCCTGAATTTGCAATCTATTTTTGACAAGATTCGTTTATTAAAGTATTTACAAGGCACGGATTAATAATAAACACCAAATGTTTATTTAGTGTTTTTTATTACATGAAATGTGAAGAGGAGATATGTATAAGAAATAACAATCTCGTGTTGACGAAAAGAAAGGAAATAAATTCGTTTGGAAATTATATAAATCCTGTTTAATTTTTACTCTCTCTCTCTCTCTCTCTCTCTCTCTCTCTCTCTCTCTCTCTCTCTCTCTCTCTCTCTCTCTCTCTCTCTCTCTCTCTCTCGTGATTTTTTGTTTTGAATGGGAATACCTTAATATGGTGAAATGGATTGTGTATCTCATACTAAGTTGGTTTTCTGTTAGCGATCAGACAAAAACATTCCACCATTACCCATCACTTAAACTATTATATATTTCCTCATATCCATATGACAATAATAATTGTAATTTTATAATAGCTGTATCTTCTTGATCAAAACTTTTAAGTGGTTTTACTTTTTCTTATTCTTTTACAATATTGAGGTGTATTGAAAATATCTTCCTTAGTCTGGTTATTCGATAGATGTTGTGGATGGAACTTGAGAACTTATTCTTCATCTACAAGCAAATCTGTTATTTACGCAGAAGAATGACAATCAGCTGTTTAATAATCAGCTGTTTAGTAAGTACCCACCTCGTTGCCACATCTACACGATATCGTATGGTAGGTGAAGTTTTAGTGAATGATATTAAGGAAAAGTGGCAACAGGCACCTGCCATATGTACGATAATATTTGACCGTAGCCCCGGAAGGAAGTCAGCATATTCGTTATATAAGCGGTAAGGCTAAACATTCCTTGTAATTATATCTTCGTCCCTATCTATAACTTTATCTTATCATCAAATATGTTTTTTATAGAGGCGGAAATGAGTCAAATCGGGTTAAATACTTCAAATTATTCTGTTTGCTCCAGTTAATGGCGGTATCTGGCAACCCTAATGTACCGGGGAGGATGGTGTGGTGGTAGGACACGTCACGGGTTTCGACTTCCTACCTTCGTTAATATGACAACGAAATGTCCTTATTTTGATGGAATGTATTTATTTACTTTTCTATACCAATTTTATCAGTTTAGTTATCCGTACAGGTAGGCCTAATAGACTTATTTTTCATTATTCACACCAATATCAACCTAGCCAACTTACGTCCGTTCTGGCCAGAGCAGAGAGCCCATCTACTCGGCATTTCGGAAGAAAATTTTAAGTTAGGTAAATACTTTTTCCTCAATGTTTCCATTCTAAAATCAGTATATCAACAGCAGAAATTCATTTGAGTAGTCATAGTTACAAATCTTTCATCATTCACGTATTTTCTTGGCTGAATAACTATTCTAACCTAACATAACCAATGGGGGTAACACCGAATGGTAGGCCAAGACACAAATTGTAACACATTGCTGTTTTTACTTATCAGGAAAAACGTTTAATGGTTACTAAATATGTCATGTGCTTTATTCCCAAAAAGAGTTGGAAAGCTTCCCAGATTATTTGAGTAAGGTTATGGCCCTACCAGGTCTCTCTCTCTCTCTCTCTCTCTCTCTCTCTCTCTCTCTCTCTCTCTCTCGTGTATGTATGTATATATATATATATATATATATATATATATATATATATATATATATATATATATATATATATATACAGTATATATATATATGTATATACAGTATATATATATATATGTATATACAGTATATATATATGTATATATATATTTATATATATATATATTTATATATATATATATATATTTATATGTATATATATATTTATATATATAGATATTTATATATATATATATATATATATATATATATATATATATATATATATATATATATATATATATATAGATATTTATATATATATATATATATATATATATATATATATAGATATTTATATATATATATATATATGTTTATATATAGATAGATATATTGTATGTGTGTATGTATGCAGTATATATACTGTATACTGTGTGGGGATTTTTGTATTTTATATATATATATATATATATATATATATATATATATATATATATATATATATGTATATATATATATATATATATATGTATGTATATATATATATATATATATATATATATATGTATATATATATAAATGTGTATGTATATATATATGTATATATATATGTATATATATAAATGTGTATGTATATATATAATTTTTGGTTTTGTATATGTTTACAGTACGTATGTGTGTTTGTAATAGAACTGCAAACTAAATAAAAAGCAGAAGGTATTGTCAGAATTTGTGGAAAAAGGGGCAGAGGAGGATCTATACCTTATACAGGTTCAGGCAGAGAGAATACTATACAGGATCTAAATGTTTAAAGGCCACTCATGAATGGCAGAGGCAAAGGATAGTGACATTGCCCTATCAAGCAAGACAATGCCTTAGAGACTGACATATGATCAGCACCTAAGCCCCCTCTCCACTCAAGCTAGGACCAAGGAGGGCCAGGCAATAGCTGCTGATGACTCATCAGATAGACCTATAGGCTCCCCCAAACCCTCCATCCTTAGCTCACAAGAATGGTGAGATTGCAGCGACCAAAGAAACTGGAGTCTTAGCGGAACTCTAACTCTAGTCTGGCGTTCACCAGTCAGGGACGTTACCACATCGGCCACCACAACCCTTTGGTTCCATAAATCTGCACTTTTCTCCAGCTTCCCATCTCGAGGTTCTCTTCTGGGTAGGGTTATCCATTTTACAAATTAGGGTTGCGAGGGCTCAATAGAAACATTCATGCCGGGTGCTTGTCGGACTGGGGTTCAATTCCCGCTCAAGCTCTTTAGTTTCTTGTAATGTCTGCATCCTCACCATCCTTGTGAGCTAAGGATGGTAGGGTTGTGGGAGCCTATAGGTCTTCAATAGCCATTACCTGGCTCTCCCTGGTCAAACATTATTTTAATGTTATGAAGAGGAAAACCTACTGTTTATTTAAACTGTTATTATGCTTTTTAGCCAAAATGGTATACTTAGTGATGAAAGTACAGTAATAGTATAAGGTACAGTACTGTCTTTAAATATATATTTTTCTTATATGTAATAGCTCATTATCAAGATCATTAGTGTATTGTATGGCCTGACTTATAATGTTATAGTAGCAGTTGTTGCACGCTTTCTACTCCTTTACTCTTGGTACATAGTCTTCAATAGTATCGCCACTCAGTCACCTTTCCAAGATCCTTATTTAACAAGTCAGTATGAGCAGGAGAAACTCAAGGGAGTTCTGCTGGTCTACACGTTTGTCCATATCGATAATTAGCCTCTTATGGACAGCAAAATCATGGGGTTCTAGGAGCTATAACCACCATATGGACTTTACATCAGACTTTGTCATTGCTGTGGCTTGACAGCTAAATGAAAATGTCATTTGAATCCTTTATATAAGCTTGCTGGGTGACTCCATATCTTGATAGTAGAATATTAAAGTCTGGCCACATTTCCTGTACAATTATGAGTAATGTAATAGGAGTACTGTAATGTCTTTATATAACCTAGATCATACTGTAGTTGTAGCACTAATCATGTTGCTCTTCATTTATACAACTTACCTAATTGATTTCTGCATTGTTTTAATGGGGGATTTACATTTGAAGGATGCCGAGAAACAAAATATTTTTAGTTGTGGAATTTAAGCTTGGTATTCTGTGGAATACGTAGAAGGTTCTTTTCAATTTATGACTTTTTTTCTTGAAAGAATTGGTGTTCCTTTTAAAATTAAATTCATCACTTTATCTTCTTTTGTACCTACACAAACATACAACCTATCATCCTTTGATTAGAGGGATTACTTTGGCTCGAACTGGTGTTGGTCTATGAAAAGGGGTAACAAATAGTTATCAGACCGGTGAGGGAGCACCCCATCACTTATAATTTTGATGCTATCCTTTGAATCATCAAGAGGATATAAAACATTGGTTCACGGGCCTGAAATGTATACTGTACTGCACATGGATAACCGTACCCACGTGATATACATGCTCCAGCTCCAGTCATACAGTATAGAGAGCTGGTATATATTAACGGATTTGGTATGATCCCTGATACCGTAATACTAATTTTACATAGTTCACTATACCTGCCTAATGATTTAAGTGGGCAGTAGGTGAGAGATGAGCAGGAGTGAGGCTTGCTTTGGGCTTCATGTAAACAACGCTTTCCCCACTCAGTCTTATCAGCTCCTTACCAATGCATTGGTACCACATCATAACTTCATCTCCCCCAAAGCTTTTAATAGCAGTTACGAGCTTAACTATTCCATTGACCTAGTCATCGCACACTTGCCAACATGGTTTCCTGGTTATGCAATGAGGGCTTGAGGCAGGCAGTGGGCAGGGTAATGTAGGAATCCCATTGCGCCCAGGTGACAAATCACTGGCTATGGGTAGCACCAAGGCATGGATGTTGCTTGTAATGTAGGAGTCCCATTGCGCCCAGGTGACAAATCACTGGCTATGGGTAGCACCAAGGCATGGATGTTGCTTGTAATGTAGGAATCCCATTGCGCCCAGGTGACAAATCACTGGCTATGGGTAGCACCAACGCGTGAATGTTGCTTGTTGGTTGTGCCTCTGGCGACCTTGATGGTGGTAGCTTCATTGGCATTTGGTTGGTCGATGGCACGCTCGAGGGTAATGTTTTGCCTGTGAGTGGTTAATTAAAGGTGCGTTAACTGTTGTCCTTTGTGTAGGGGTGGGCCCAGTTAAGTTTGCCATCCGCACATCCTGCACATGAATATCTGCAGTCATACCAGGCCAGAACACAAAGGCCCATGCCCATTGTATAGCAGCGGTAAGTGCATATTCCATCTGGTCGCCAGTCCTTAAGGCATTTGTGTGGGCTGATGGCGAGGGAAGGCGGGATGTTGCGTCTGCAGCCAAATTTGATTTCCACGCTTAGTCATGATCCTGAAGTTTCATGGCAGTGTTCGTTGCTTCAGCCTAAAAAGTCTTGTGTTTGTGATCATGTCGAGGGTGCGGTCGCAAAAAATCTTGACTACCCCACACGTCTTTGACTAGAATAGAGTGAAGAGTATCGTCAGCCGCACATGGCGCCCAGCAGTGGGATTTCTATGGTAACCAACCATGGTGCAATAGAGCCCAGTTTCTTTTATTATTTTCTAGTCGTAGAAAACAGAACCAGAAGTATTTAAATAACCCGGGTTTGTTTAGCTAGGAAAAATACAAATTGTTTTTGAAATATGTAGTTTTGTATTCAGGTATCTAACTGCCATTATCATTTCCTTCTGTTGTGTCGTTTTTACGTGAATACAAACCTTCATAATTTGTTAGTTTATTCTTGATTTATTTAGCCATGACCAAAATTGAAAAGTTGTGGGATTCTGGTAACATGGTATAGTTACCAACTATCCAACCCATGCTGGAGAGGAGCGGCTGAGTTAGTGACTCAGGTTTACTTATATCCTGGCTGTCTGTGTGGGCAGACGTGATTACTGTACTCGATACTTTTTGTAGTGCTTTGCTTTATGCTTTTTTATTTCCATCTGTGTGAGTGATCCACCCTATTTAGAGTTTTCAGAGATGCCTCTGCCCAAAAATAAGTCGTGCTTTTCGAAGTACTGATGGGATTGATATTGCGTTGCTTATGGGACACAGTGAACCCGAAATCACACATAGTGGTACTGATCCCCTGGCTTTGGCCGTTGTCCACCCAGATCATGAAACAGTGCAGGTATTCTTAGTTTCAGATTTTGACAATCTTAACAGATCCCCATCTCTTATGAGGGTGCTCAGTCAGGGAGGCCAGGTTTTTCTTTCAGATATTGTCAATCGAGGGGATTTTTAAGATTTACAGGTACTATTTCTGATAAGAATGTTCAAACTCTCGCGAAAGATACCACCTCGAACACTTATTCGAGTGGCAGTAGATAAACCTCTCTCTTCAGTAACAGAATCAGCGTTGCTGAAGCGATTCTATTATTCGCCATTATGAGCTCGATTGATTGATTGATTATGAGCTATCTGGCATCCTGACAATACGTGCGTGAATCGAGTCTGGCTTTCCAGTATGGAAAAGCACCAAACTAAAATCTACTTAGAGAGAAACTAATTAGTTCTCCTAAGAAAACCTCTTCCCTTTTACTTATCAGATGAATTATGGACATTCCATGTGCCAGCCTCTCCTCATTTCAAATTACAGGTTAGTTCCCTCCGTCCAGAGGTGAGTGCACATTTTGGTCCGTAGATACATAAAGGAAGAATGATAAAAATCACTACACTCATGCCTTCCTAGCGCATGCTAACTAAACACACCACCATTCACATGCATAAACAGTGTAAAGCGCCAAAAGAATGCATCGCCATGACCACGTGGGAGACGAGTAGACAACATGCCACCGTTTCACTCTTTAAGTTGTGCAGATTGGGAGGCCAGATAAACACTTATGCCTGCTGAACAGAGTAAATTAGCAATGACATCTATGTCCTGTTTTGCCACAAAAAACATGATTTTCCTCATTTTAGGAGCTGTGGCCTTGAGGACTTTAGCTACTTATATTTATATCTATATTTAAAAAAGGTTTTATGTGTTAGTTTAATTTTACCTTTGAGCTTTAAAGATTTTTATGATGTTTTATGGTTTTCAATGTTTTAACAACTTATATTTCTATCAATACTTTTAACGTTCTAATAATATGTTTTTTTATGCTCCACTTTTTCTTGTGTAGATATTGCTACACTATAAAAATCAGCCCTCCCAGAGGAGGAGGTCAGGCTCTTCTTATTATTCACTCCCTGGGTGTAAGCATTCCTGATGGGATATACCTGACAGATCTTATCCCCAGAGGTTTTGAGGTCGGTGGAGACAAAACCTTCCCTGCCTCCTCCAACTTATTTTGACCGATGGTCCTTCAGGGTTCACCACAATCCTTTTCAGGTTTTTTTCTCCTCAATTTTCAGATACAGTGCTACCTCCTGATATGAAAATTTCATGAGGCTAAACGAGATGTGAAGATTTTTCCGACTTATTGCAAAAACATTTTCCTTATACAAAACGAGGCACAGTACGATTTTCGCCTGAGACTAATTTTAAAATTTGCACGCCGCCAAACTGTAAGCTCGCCACCATTCTCCCATGCTCCCATTGGTTCTCTCTCTACTCTGATGCTAGTTACTGCCATATGATTCTGCCCTCCAGGTCAGCATCTATCCCATCATGCATCTATACATCGGCGTTCCTTGACCATTTTGTTTCGGTAGCGTTATCATTCACATTGAATTCGTGTTGGTGATTTCACTTTCGTGCTTATAGTTACTGTACTGTATCGAGTAGCATTGAAGAAACATTTATGTAGGTAAGAGACCTTTCTCATATGTCATCTAATTCTTAAAATAAGTTTGTAACATATTACAATTGATATAATTGTTACTCTGGTCATGTAATCCTTTACTTGGGACTGACCTCTAGGCCTTGGCTATCTTAAGATGTATTTTTCTTTATCTGGGTTAAGGGTTAAACAGACAAATGCCTGTTACAGGGGACTTTCTCTCACCTCAGGAAGACTCCCCAAAAGTGAGGGTTTCTATTTCCATAGGAACTAACCACAAATCTTCAAGATTTTTCATGCCTATATTTCCTGGTTTCCTTTCCTCACAGGGCCATTTTTCCCTGTTGGAGCCCTTGGGCTTATAGCATCCTGCTTTTCCAACTAAGGTTATAACCTAGCTGGTAATGTAATAGTAGTAATAAGTGAAGCTGTGTTGTTCACTCGGTCGCTCCTCTCCATCTTTGAATCCTTCAACATTTTAATTCAGGTCGTAACTAAATAAATCGGGTGTGAACCCATATAAATGATTCAGATTTGTATAGTTAGGAGATATACATTACCAGTTAGGCTGAAAGTTATAAGACTACTAATTTGTTTTCATTTTTTCAGATTGAATGGAGAAAGATGGAGAAGCGACAAAATGTTAGCAACAAATGGGGTTTTTAAAGAGGCTGACATAAAGTCTCTATTTATATACTGTAGTTAGTAATAGTAATAATAATAATGATATTAATAATGATAATGATTATATAATGATAATGATGATAATGATAATAATAATAATATCATCATCCATATATACAGTATATGTATGTGTGTGTGATGATGATAATAATTGTAATAATAATAATAATGATGATGATAATAGTAATAATAATAATAATGATGATGATGATGATGATGATGATATCATCATCCATAATATATGTATATGTGTATGATGATGATGATGATGATGATGATGATGATGATAATAATAATAATAATAATAATAATTATTATTATTATTATTATGATAATGATGATAATAAATATTTTGATTCTCTCTCTCTCTCTCTCTCTCTCTCTCTCTCTCTCTCTCTCTCTCTCTCTCTCTCTCTCTCTCTCTCTCTCTCTCTCTCTCTATATATATATATATATATATATATATTTATTCATTTTTGTATTTAATGGCCAAATCTAGCTTAGCTAAATGTATAAAAATGCTCATTTATTTACTTTTTTCCAGATTTGTCATGATAGCTGCCAAAAAATCAAGAAGTATAAAGACAAAATTTTTGATCCTGCAAACTTAAGGTAAGTCGTTAACTAAATTTATTCACATCTCTCCAGGCTTTTCTCCCATTCGAGCACTACAACCCCAGCTCTTCCTTTCCTCCTCCTGTTAACACCAGGTTCAATGAACCTCCATTTTTACACCTATGTATCCAACATTCATCTCAAAAGCTTCTAATGCATCTGCCACCAACTTAATTAGGTGATATAATCTTTCTCTTCCCTTACGGTATATTTCCTTCACCTCTTGTGAGAGCTTTTCTTCAATTGCATTCCCAAATACAGGACTGTACTCTACTATTCCTTAAGTTTTGATTGGTTAGTCAATCTGTCAATAGGATATCGCTTTTAACTACCATTTCTTCAGTTCAATTGTCCTTGATGGGCATTCTTGTCATGAAAAATTTAATCAATTTTTTTTTCATCTCTCATTTATCATTACTTCATATCCGATTCCCCTCAACCATTTCGCTATGCAAAATATCTTCTCCTTTCCCTCTACTATGTTATCACTGTTATCTGTAAGCAGTACCGTAGGGTCTTTGCAAACTACTTGGCCATGCAACTTTTACATTAATAACCTCGCCTCTCTCTTGCAATGATTTACACTTTCTCAGTCTACCAACGGCACTCCTCTCCACATCTCGGTACTCGCTCGACCATCTTCATTCAAATAAAGTTCCCCACAAGTATTACCATTCATTGTCAAATTCATCATATTCAGCTCTTGGATGTACAAAATATTTCTAATTCTTTTCCTCGACCACACAAAAATTATTCTCCTCCATCATCAGCCTTGCAAATATGATATTTTCACCTTACTTTGTTTGTAAATTTAGTAGTGGTATATTGAAAATGCCTATCATATTCACTTTACCTATACATGCCTTGAATTCAAGCACATTCCTTAACTCATGTGCATACCTAACCAGTACCAATCCTATCAACTCATTCGATACCAATTCACATCAATTTCACACATGCATCACATTCACTCCAAACACACACAGGATGATTTACCCAGATGAACTCTTACTAATTTTTCTAATATCTTTTATTACCTAATCACTCCCTCCTACGTACATCTGTAACATGCCCATCTGCACCATATTCAGTAAACTTGCCACATTGCTCTTTGCATGATGCCCATCCTAACCACAACTATGGTTCACACGTAAGTTTACACCAACGTCCACTTTTTATATACCCAGTCATACTACACTGATAACATTTGACAAAAGTCTCTTCCTTACACTAGCTAATAAGGTGTAATTTTCACCACACCTGAAACGTGCATATACGTAATGCCAATCTACAATAGTTCTTCTTTGTTCTACTTTCCAGGATTCATAACACTTCTTAAGGCTACGTCTACTTGACCTTCCTTAACACTAGAACTTTCCTCCCCTTGTATCAATCTCTCCCTCCTGACATTGCCATATCCTGGTCCTGGTGGTGTATTTCTATGTCTTTTACTCACTATTCAAGATGTACTCAGTGTTAGGCCAGTAAAAGAACACCAGGACTCACCTCTAATTGCAACAGAAATAAAACCAGTGTTATTTGTTGAACAAAGGCTCCTTATAACATACTTACACCCAAGAATAGTCAGATTGGAACATAGTGAAGTAACAGAAGGAAAAAATTCTCTATTTTGCCATATTTTAACTTTGTGCTTCTTCAAGTCATCATAACTTCTTGACTAATCAAGACAATCCAAAACGAAGAACTCTTTTACTTATACTTGTTTAATCTTTCAAGTAAAAGTGTTAATACAGAGCTATAAAACAACATGTGTGAACCTCGTTGGTGCTAGGAAGGAATGTCAGAGGGAGCGTTGGGAAGGATAGGGGTGGGGGGAGGTTAGTCGTAGTAGAAGGCAGTAGTCGGATGTAGAACGGCACCTCGTAGTTCCGGGTGATGTTGAAGAAGGAGAGGTCTAACTGGTGAGAGACCTATGGTCGTGGTTCTAACATGCCCCAGTTACTATACCGACACACTATTAGAGTGAGCAAGCTGGGTATATTCCTAGCATTCCATGCATCTTTTTTCTCTGGTATATTTAGCAGTATTTATGCCTTAGAAATGGTGCTATAAGGAGCATTTCACGGAACGACACAGGTCGAGCCCAGAAAATGAGTTAACGCCTACTCCCCCCACACACACACTTTCTGCACATACATACTTCCACAATAAAGTTGTTTATTACAGAGTAAAATAAAACTCGTAATCCCAAGTGCTTTCTTTCACTATGTCTGCTCAGTCATCCTTAATGTCATCACAAACCTAAATAATAGTACTGTCGATACAGGAGTTGAGTCAAATAGTTTTTTCTTCATGCTATATTTTTTACTTGTTCCACAGAACAAATGGTAGTCCTTATATGAAAATGATTTTTTGGAGCCAAGGGTAGGAACTATCACTGCTTGAAGAACAATGTCGGTTGAGCAGTTTAGTTTTACTCGGAGGAAAAAAAAATATTCTCCCATTCTCTGTGAAAATCACTCTGTTTCACGACAATACTGAATTCACATTAAAGAATTACTTTTGCTATGCCCACACAACCTTTACCACCCGGTTTGGCTAGTGCTTCCTACTGAATTCACATTAAAGAATTACTTTGATATGCCTTCACAACCTTTATCACCCAGTGTGGCTTGTGCTTCCTCTGTCAGGTTCGTATTACAAAATTTGTTATCTACCATGATGACCCTGACAAGGAATGGTTGAATATTAGTATAGGCCTAAAGAAAGTCTTTATTGGGAAATATTCACCTAGTAACAAATGTCATACATACTGCACAGACATCCTAGCCTTAGAATCCAATACCTGGACATGCCATATCATACACACTTCTTATACCAGATGTATAGCACATATAATACCAGTTAAGGGTTGCCTGGAAAACTTAGCTTAGAACACCAAATATGTCTTGAGAACTTCATGTGAAGTGTTGCTGTACGTTCGTCTGGTCGTGAAATCCTGAAAGTTCAACCCTTAAAATAAGATAGTATTCCACTGAAAAGATTTTGTGGAACTTGGTTTCTGTTGCAATTAGTGGTGAGTTAAGGGGAAATATGTCTGCTGTGTTTCATGTTCAGTGCCTGTTTTTATATCTCTCTGATTTCATTCTCTCAAGTGACTTTATATTCTTGTGCTGTTTGTTTCCTCTTCAGCTATATTGGTCGTGTAGCTTCTCTCTAACACTTGTACTTACATCCCTCTACCTTTCTTCCAAAAAAACCCATCATTTTATTTCCTAATGATACCTGTAGACTTCTGCCATCTTATATTATCCTTCTCCTCTTTGAGATATGCTTCAGTGTTCATATTCATATCTCTTAGACCCAGATAATTGTCCTTATAAATTACTGTGACTTCTTTGTTTCCTGTAAGAAATTCATACTGTCTTACAGTCTCATTTGAGATACTCTTTGCTTGTCTTCGTCTAGTTCTACAAACTTACTTGTACCTACCTTTACCATGCATTGAATCTTTCACTATTGTTTCCCTTCTTTCTCATCTGCTTTTATGTTTCTCTTTCAATGCCTGCAATCTCTCTAATCTCTTGTGTCTTAAGTGTTTATAGCCCTATGTTTGCCTTTTGGCCCAGCATGGACGTGTTCAATGTACAGTCTTTACATCCTCCACTTGGCTCTTTAGTTTTTCGGTTGTTCTTTCATCATTTTCTACCCTTTTCACTCTTTTATACTGTAGTCTTAAAGCCCTTTGACTCATTTGTTGCAATTCCCAAGAGGAAATCCCATTTACTTTGGGCTCCATATCCTGTTCTGCTATAACATCAACTTTTATTATAATTTTGTCCTTTCTTTTTCACATTCATCTTTCAGTTCTTGAGTTTGTTTTGTAGCTTACAATCACTCATTCCATTATACTCTATTTGAATTGTAACTCTGGTCTCACTTGCAATTCCAGTTCCTACCTTTAAGCTTACATAGTTTTTATAAACATCTGGTACATAATTAATATACTGTTGGTTGCTAATGTCAGCTGCTCACTGGTTAATTTTGGGTAGTTTTTTCTTTATGTATTGTATTGCAATTGATTTTCTTACTATATTTTTCACATTTTTGTATACCTATATTCCCATTTTCATTCTTTCTAGGAGATGGGTGTTGATACCATTCTTTTGAGTCTCTCTCCTAACTATCCTCTCCTCTTAAAGAACCTAAATTTCTCTTGACTGGAAAAACACTTGTCTCTACTTTCTAATTAATCCTTTTACATTTTTGTCCAGCAATCTGGATTTCTTCTCTCTCCTGTCAGCCAAAACTAATTTATCGAAAGCATTAGTCACATTCTTTAGGAGACTTCTGGGTTACTATGTACCAAAATCTAACATACTTCTACTCATACTTTATTCACAGTTTTACTTAGAATACTAACCTAAGGCTGGAACTATCCCTCTATTTTTGCAATAAATCTGTGCCGGCAAATACTTGCATATGCTCCATTGAAAACTGTGTTTTACCCTGTCAAAACTAGAAAAAGCCATGATATTTACCATACCTAACCTTTATTAACCCTTTTACCCCCAGGCTCTTTGGAAATTTCCAACCCTTAACCCCCAAGGGGTTATTTTTTCCCCAGCACATTTTGCAGTATATTTTTTTTTAAGTTGCTCTAACAGCCTTAATTTTTGTCATAGAGAGGTCAGGTTGGTCTCATTCTCTTTGAAAATGCCTGAATTTTCTCAAAAAATTATCAAAAATATGAAAAAAAAAAATATAGCATTTTTTTGCAAGGACGTACCGGTACGTCCATGGGGGTAAAGGGATGAGTTTTTTTAAACGTACCAGTACGTCCTTTGGGGGTAAAAGGGTTAATTTCACCAATCCTCTTTTCCGTAAACATACCACTAAATGTCTTGCTTATCCACAAACAAAAATACCTCACATTTGAATATAAATATACCATGGGAAGACACTAACACTATGGACTGAAACAATCATAACATAACATATAACACGATACTATATTTTCATCTTACAGTAATATCGTAGGAATGTTTACTTCCCTTATAGAAATTCTCATTCCATTGGTGAATGAGGATATTTCACAATATTGTTTCTCTCCTGATAGTTTTATTCGACTGGCCAATACTATACACAACAGTCACCCAAACAAATCGTAATATTTTCTTCGCCAAAAAAAAAAAAACTGTCATTTTCATTTCAACTCGCCTTCGTATTCATACCTTCGGTTTTGCTTATAATAGTTGATAAATGCTTATCATCCTCACTATTACTGTAATTAGACTTCTTTCATCCTAACTCTGTTAAACACTTTGACAATCTTTCTATCTTACAGTCTACAGCTTTTCAATTACTAGGACACCACCAGGTCTGGTGTTTAAAAACATTTGGGTTGTGGAAGGGAAGTCATATAGGCCACCATCCTTTTCAATCACAGTACCTGCTAAAGAAGACAGAATTGTGAGAGGTAGTAGGTTGGCCAGGGCACCAGCCAACAAGTTAGGATACTACCGCTAGAGTGTAATGGGGTTCTATGACCGGCCAGACAGTTCTACACTGGATCCTTCTGGCTACAATATACTCACCCTTTACCTACACATACATGGAATAATTGTCCTATTCGTTACAGATTCTCCTCTGTCCTCATACACCTGACAACACTTGCGATTACCAAACAATTCTTCTTCCCCCAAGGGGTTAACTACTGTACTCTAATTGTTCAGTGGTTACATTCCTCTTGGTAAGGGTAGAAGTGACTTTTAGCTATGTTAAGCAGCTCTTCAAGGAGATGGGCACTCCAAAATCAAACCATTGTTCTTTAATGTTTAGCAGTGCCATAGTCTCTTTATCATACTCTTCCACTGACGGGGTTTAGAGTTCTCTTGCTTGAGAGTATACTCGGGCACACTATTCCATTTACTTTTTCTTCCTCTTGTTTTGTTGAAGTTTTTATAGTTTATATTATATAGGAAATATTTTTTTGTTACTGTTCTTCAAATATTTTATTTTTTCTTGTATCCTTTCTTCACTGGGCCAGTTTCCCTGGTGGGGCCCCTGGTCTTTTAGCATCCCGCTTTTCCATTTAGGGTTGTAGCTTAGCAAGTAGTAATGATGATAATGATAATAACAGGCCAAAGGGAGTCAAAGATACGTAAAATTTAAATCTTGCAAAACATCAAAAACTACGACTGATACAATCTTTGCTAGATTTGCCTCACATTGTCATCCCATAATTCTGTCTTGATATTCACACTCATCACTCATATAGCTTTACATAACACCCATTCATGCTGTGGTACAGTACATGCACTTTTAATTGACAGTCTTTTATACACTCTTATACTGTCAACTTGGTCTTTGTCACAACCTGCGCTTTCATTTAGTTCCCTCTGATCCTCCATCCTAAGCTCAACTTGAAATTCATCTGTCTCCCCACCTTCATCATGTATTCCAAATCCACTAGAGTCTCTTTTTATCTCAATCAAATCACTAAATTTTTCTCTATTCAGACACTTCACTTACCCTTTGTATACTTGCTTTTTCTTTCATGATGTCAGTCAACACCTCATCAGAAGTCTTGCTACCTCGCAGGAAACATACAAATACTGTAAGTCTAACACACTTGCTGTACATCACTCGTTCATTCTAATCATTTGTTCTCTAATACAATTTCCACACATCCCATTCACACAGTGAAACTCGCATTATCTTACTATGCAGCCTAGACTATTACACGTTTCACATTTATTTAATGTCTTGTTTTCACACACTTGTTAATATGATGCCCTTTCTCTCCACAACCATAATAGGCACTTAATGACCTCATATATTCATTTTTCCTGTGACCCATTCTATAACATCTAAAACCCCTCCTACGTGGAGACACTCCTCTCCTGCTTCCTTTCCAACTTACACACTACTTCCATTCATTATATTTACCCTATTATCAAAGTCATGCTCTCAACAGTATTTCAAACACCTCATCCCTTTTCAATCTTCCGTTTGTATGTCTTATTTTCCCTTTTGTTTTTTTTTAAGAGCTTGCACACACTCATGTACAGTGGCACAGAACCTCACCAATGCATTATATTAAATTATATTCTGATCCCCAAACTTCTTTCTTGTTAAAATCTCCAGCCTATGGTCATACATCTCCACTGTCATGTTTTACCCATCTTCGCTTCTTCAAACACATTGTTGTTTCCATACTGTACACCAGCTTTTATTCTTCTCGCACGATCAATTATATGTACATCTCTCTGATTACTCACAATCATGATTGTCCCATGAAGAATATTCAAATTTCCTTTGAAAAAAAAAAATATGCTAATTTCATGTGTTCAGAACTGTATTTTCTCCCTCTTCTCTCTACAAAAATTTTCCTACTCAGAAAATCTCAACAGTATCTCTTCACTCCATTCAACTTATGTTTTGCTCTCTGGCACTTCCCTAATCAAGACGCATTCACTATCACTCATGGTTGTATATAGACTTTTTCATTTTACTTAGTACTTCAGTATCACCTTGCTCTTCTTAGCACTTTTCTTTTTTTGTACTCTCATTTTCTCGTGTCCTGCACCTTCTACTCCCCATCTTTTCATCCTTCCAGACATTCTTCCATTGTCTCTGCTATTTTCAGATGACCTTTCACTTTAACGTCTATCCTCCTTTCATTAGCTTCCTATGTTCTTCATTATCTTTCCTCAACCATTCATTCTCACATTATTTCCTCTACAGTTCTCTCCAAGTCTTCAATTATTCTTCCATACTGTTCTATTTACTTTACACTTTGTCCTCAGCAAATCTTATTTCACTCACTATCCTTTCTGGTCCAAATGACTTGATAGTCCCTGGCAGTATTGCCCCGAAGAATAATACTCACTTCTACAGTACTTTATTCCGTAACCTAAAAACATACATACTCACGTACATTAACGTAGAATATTAACCTAAGGCTGGAACTTGCCCTCTATTTTTGCAATAATTTTATGCCGGCAAATACTTGCATATGCTCCATTGAAAACTGTGTTTTACTTGGTCAGAACTAGAAAAAGCCATAATATTTACCATACCTAACCTTTATTAATTTCACTAATCCTCTTTTCCGTAAACATACCACTAAATGTCTTGCTTATCCACAAACAAAAACACCTCACATTTGAATATAAATATACCATGGGAAGACACTAACACTTTGGACTGAAACAATCATAACATATCATAACACGATACTATATTTTCATCTTACAGTAATATCGTAGGAATGTTTACTTGCCTTATAGAAATTCTCATTCCATTGGTGAATGAGGATATTTCACAATATTGTTTCCCTGCTGATAGTTTTATTCGACTGGCCAATACAATACACAACAGTCACCCAAACAAATCGTAATATTTTCTTCGCCAAAAAAAAAACCTGTCATTTTCATTTCAACTCGCCTTCGTATTCATACCTTCGGTTTTACTTATGATAGTTGATAAATGCTTATCATCCTCACTATTACTGTAATTAGACTTCTTTCATCCTAACTGTTAAACACTTTGACAGTCTTTCTATCTTACAGTCTACAGCTTTTCAATTACTAGGACACCACCAGGTCTGGTGTTTAAAAACAATTGGGTAGTGGAAGGGAAGTCATATAGGCCACCATCCTTTTCATTCAGAGTACCTGCCAAAGAAGACAGAATTGTGAGATGTAGTAGGTTGGCCAAGGCACCAGCCAACAAGTTAAGATACTACCTCTAGAGTGTAATGGGGTCCTATGACTGGCCAGACAGTACTACACTGGATCCTTCTGGCTACAATATACTCACCCTTTACCTACACATACATGGAATAATTGTCCTATTCGTTACAGATTCTCGTCTGTCCTCATACACCTGACAACACTTGAGATTACCAAACAATTCTTCTTCCCCCAAGGGGTTAACTACTGTACTGTAATTGTTCAGTGGTTACATTGCTCTTGGTAAGGGTAGAAGTGACTTTTAGCTATGTTAAGCAGATCTTCAAGGAGAGGGGCACTCCAAAATCAAACCATTGTTCTTTAATGTTGAGCAGTGCCATAGTCTCTGTATCATACTCTTCCACTGTCTGGGTTTAGAGTTCTCTTGCTTGAGAGTATACTTGGGCACACTATTCCATTTACTTTTTCTTCCTCTTGTTTTGTTGAAGTTTTTATAGTTTATATTATATAGGAAATATTTTCATTTTACTGTTCTTAGAATATTTTATTTTTTCTTGTATCCTTTCCTCACTGGGCTAGTTTCCCTGTTGGGGCCCCTGGGCTTTTAGCATCCCGCTTTTCCATCTAGGGTTGTAGCTTAGCAAGTATTAATGATAATAATAACAACAGGCCAAAGGGAGTCAAAGATACGTAAAATTTAAACCTTGCAAAACATTTAAAACTACGACTGATACAATCCTTGCTAGATTTGCCTCCCATTGTCATCCCATAATTCTGTCTTGATATTCACACTCATCACTCATATAGCTTTACATAACACCCATTCATGCTGTGGTACAGTACATGCACTTTTAATTGACAGTCTTTTATACACTCTTATACTGTCAACTTGGTCTTTGTCACAACCTGCGCTTTCATTTAGTTCCCTCTGATCCTCCATCCTAAGCTCAACTTGAAATTCATCTGTCTCCCCACCTTCATCATGTATTCCAAATCCACTAGTCTCTCTTTTTATCTCAATCAAATCACTAAATTTTTCTCTATTCAGACACTTCACTTACCCTTTGTATACTTGCTTTTTCTTTCATGATGTCAGTCAACACCTCATCTGAAGTCTTGCTATCTCGCAGGAAACATACAAATACTGTAAGTCTAACACTCTTGCTGTACATCACTCGTTCATTCTAATTTGTTCTCTAACACAATTTCCACACATCCCATTCACACAGTGAAACTCGCATTATTTTACTATGCAGCCTAGACTATTACACGTTTCCCATTTATTTAATGTCTTGGTTTCATACACTTGTTAATATGATGCCCTTTCTCTCCACAACCATAATAGGCACTTAATGACCTCATATATTCATTTTTCCTGTGACCCATTCTATAATATCTAAAACCCCTTCTGCCTGGAGACACTCCTCTCCTGCTTCCTTTCCATCTTGCACACTACTTCCATTCATTATATTTACCCTATTTTCAAAGTCATGCTCTCAACAGTATTTCAAACACCTCATCCCATTTCAATCTTCCGTTTGTATGTCTTATTTTCCCCTTTGTTTTTTTTTAAGAGCTCGCACACACTCATGTACAGTGGCACAGAACCTCACCAATGCCTTATATTAATTTATATTCTGATCCCCAAACTTCTATCTTGTTAAAATCTCCAGCCTATGGTCATACGTCCCCACTGTCATGTTTTACCCATCTTCGCTTCTTCAAACTCATTGTTGTTTCTATACTGTACACCAGCTTTTATTCTTCTCTCTGATTACTCACAATCATGATTGTCCCATGAAGAATATTCAAATTTCCTTAAAAAAAAAGAAAAATGCTCTTTTCATGTGTTCAGAACTGTATTTTCTCCCTCTTCTCTCTACAAAAATTTTCCTACTCAGAAAATCTCGACAGTATCTCTTCACTCCATTCAACTTATGTTTTGCTCTCTGGCACTTCCATAATCAAGACGCATTCACTATCACTCGTGGTTGTATATAGACTTTTTCATTTTATTTAGTACTTCAGTATCACCTTGCTCTTCTTAGCACTTTTTTTTTTTTGTACTCTCATTTTCTCCTTTCCTGCACCTTGTACTCCCCATCTTTTCATCCTTCCAGACATTCTTCCATTGTCTCTGCTATTTTCAGATGACCTTTCACTTTAACATCAATCCTCCTTTCATTAGCTTCCTAAGTTCTTCGTTTTCTTTCCTCAACCATTTATTCTCACATTATTTCCTCTACAGTTCTCTCCAAGTCTTCAATTATTCTTCCATACTGTTCTATTTACTTTACACTTTGTCCTCAGCAAATCTTACTTCCCTCACTATCCTTTCTGGTCCAAATGACTTGATACTCCCTGGCAGTAGTGCCCTGAAGAATAATACTCACTTCTACAGTACTTTATCCGTAACATAAAAACATACATACTCACGTACATTTACCTAGAATATTAACCTAAGGCTGGAACTTGCCCTCTATTTTTGCAATAATTCTATGCCGGCAAATACTTGCATATGCTCCATTGAAAACTGTGTTTTACTTGGTCAGAACTAGAAAAAGCCATAATATTTACCATACCTAACCTTTATTAATTTCACTAATCCTCTTTTCCGTAAACATACCACTAAATGTCTTGCTTATCCACAAACAAAAACACACCACATTTGAATATAAATATACCATGGGAAGACACTAACACTTTGGACTGAAACAATCATAACATATCATAACACGATACTGTACTATATTTTCATCTTACAGTAATATCGTAGGGTTGTTTACTTCCCTTATAGAAAGTCTCATTCCATTGGTGAATGAGGATATTTCACAATATTGTTTCCCTCCTGATAGTTTTATTCGACTGGCCAATACAATACATAACAGTACCCAAACAAATCGTAATATTTTATTTGCCGAAAAAAAAAACTCATTTTCATTTCAACTCGCCTTCCTATTCATACCTTCGGTTTTGCTTATAATAGTTGATAAATGCTTATCATCCTCACTATTACTGTAATTAGACTTCTTTCATCCTAACTCTGTTAAACACTTTGACAATCTTTCTATCTTACAGTCTACAGCTTTTCAATTACTAGGTCACCACCAGGTCTGGTGTTTAAAAACAATTGGGTAGTGGAAGGGAAGTCATATAGGCCACCATCCTTTTCATTCTCAGTACCTGCAAAAGAAGACAGAATTGTGAGGGGTAGTAGGTTGGCCAGGGCACCAGCCAACAAGTTAAGATACTACCGCTAGAGTGTTATGTGGTCCTATGACTGGTCAGACATTAGTACACTGGATCTTTCTGGTTACAATTTACTTTCCCTTTACCTACACATACACCGAATAATCTGTCCTATTCGTTACAGATTCTCCTCTGTCCTCATACACCTGACAACACTTGAGATTACCAAACAATTCTTCTTCCCCCAAGGGGTTAACTACTGTACTGTAATTGTTCAGTGGTTACATTGCTCTTGGTAAGGGTAGAAGTGACTTTTAGCTATGTTAAGCAGCTCTTCAAGGGGATGGGCACTCCAAAATCAAACCATTGTTCTTTAATCTTGTGCAGTGCCATAGTCTCTGTACCATACTTTTCCACTCGCTTGGGTCAGAGTTCTCTTGCTTGAGAGTATACTCGGGCACACTATTCCATTTAATTTGTCTTCCTCTTGTTTTGTTGAAGTTTTTATAGTTTATATTATATAGGAAATATTTTCATGTTACTGTTCTTCAAATATTTTATTTTTTCTTGTATCTTTTCCTCAGTGGGCTAGTTTCCCTGTTGGGGCCCCTGGGATTTTAGCATCCCACTTTTCCATCTAGGGTTGTAGCTTAGCAAGTAGTAATGATGATAATAATAATAACAGGCCAAAGGGAGTCAAAGATACGTAAAATTTAAACCTTGCAAAACATTAAAAACTACGATTGATACAATCCTTGCTAGATTGGCCTCCCATTGTTATCCCATAATTCTGTCTTGATATTCACACTCATCACTCATATAGCTCTACATAACACCCATTCATGCTCTGGTACAGTACTTGCACTTTTATGACAGTCTTTTATACGCTCGTATACAGTCAACTCCGTCTTTGTCACAACCTGGGGCTTTCATTTAGTTCCCTCTGAGCCTCCATCCTAAGCTCAACTTGTAATTCATCCGTCTCCCCACCTTCATCATGTATTCCAAATCCACTCAAGTCACTTGTTATCTCAATCAAATCACTAAATTTTTCTCTATTCAGACTCTTCACTTACCCTTTGTATACTTCCTTTTTCTTTCATGATGTCAGTCAACACCTCATCAGAAGTCTTGCTATCTTGCAGGAAACATACAAATACTGTTAAGTCTAACACTCTTGCTGTACATCACTCGTTCATTCTAATTTGTTCTCTAACACAATTTCCACACATCCCATTCACACAGTGAAACTTGCATTATCTTCCTATGCAGCCTAGACTATTACACGTTTCACATTTATTGAATGTCTTGGTTTCATACACTTGTTAATATGATGCCCTTTCTCTCCACAACCATAATAGGCACTTAATGACCTCATATATTCATTTTTCCTGTGACCCATTCTATAATGTCTAAAATCCCTCCTACCTGGAGACACTCCTCTCCTGCTTCCTTTTCAACTTGCACACTACAGTAGGTCCTCGGGTTACGACGGTCCCGACTTACGCGGTTTCGCCGTTACGAACGCGCCCCATAAAGATATAAAAATAATATTAAGCGTCGTTCCGTCTTACACCGTTAGCGTCGTAAGCGACGTAAACAATTGCGAACTAGTTTCTAGCGCGCGGTGGATGAATACGCTTTGCGGTGGTTGTGGGCGAGGAAGACGGCGTCGCTCAGTTCCACTCATACGCCATTTTTGGTTGTGATTGCCTGTTCTTTCTCTCACGTGTTTGATCGTTTTTTTGAACTTTTTGCCCTTCATTATGGCTCCAAAGCGCAAGGCAGATTCTTCTGATGGTAGTGCATCGAAGAAAAGGAAGGCCATCACCATGGAAGTGAAATTAGACATTATTAAGCGGTCTAAAAACGGTGAAACGCCAACGAACATTGGCCGATCGCTTGGCCTTAGCCGTTCGACCGTGGCTACTATCCTTAAAGATAAGGAGCGCATTGTTGAACACGTAAAAGGATCTGCTCCAATGAAAGCAACAGTGATAACGAAACAGCGTAGTGGTTTAATTATCGAAATGGAAAGGTTATTAGTGCTTTGGTTGGAAGATCAAAATCAACGGCGTATTCCAGTGAGCTTAATGGTTATTCAAGAGAAGGCTAAAAGGTTGTTTGAAGCGTTGAAAAAAGAAAGGGGGGGGAGAAAGTGAAAGTGAAGAGTTTTCGGCTAGTAGGGGTTGGTTTATGCGATTTAAGGCTCGGGCCAATTACCATAATCTTAAAGTGCAAGGTGAAGCTGCTAGTGGGGATGAGAAAGCAGCAAGTGAATTTCCTAAAGCGTTGGCTGAGATAATTAGGGAGGGGGGTTATTCTGCTTATCAGGTGTTCAATGCGGATGAGACAGGTTTATTCTGGAAGCGCATGCCTAACCGCACGTACATAGCAAAGGAGGAGAAGTCAGCACCCGGTCATAAAACAGGCAAGGAGAGGCTAACTTTGCTTCTTGGGGGAAATGATATTTACTTTAATTCATGTGGTAAGGAATTGTTTTCTTTTTTTATTGATATTTACTTTAATTCATGTGGTAAGGAATTGTTTTCTCTTTTTCTAATATTGTTTTTATGTCATTTGATACATTTTATTATAGTACAGTATACAGTAATACTTTACAGTACAGTACAGTACGTATATTTATGGTGTTCCGACTTACACGGAAATTCGGGTTACACCGCGTCTTAAGAACGGATCAGCGTCGTAACCCGAGGACCCCCTGTACTTCCATTCACTATATTTACCCTATTTTCAAAGTCATGCTCTGAACAGTTTCAAACGCCTCATCCCATTTCAATCTTCTGTTTGTATGTCTTTTTTTCCCCTTTGTTTTATTTTAAGAGCTCGCACACACAAATATACAGTGGCACAGAACCTCACCAATGCCTTATATTAATTTATATTCTGATCCCCAAACTTCTTTCTTGTTATAATCTCCAGCCTATGGTCATACGTCCCCACTGTCATGTTTTACCCATCTTCGCTTCTTCAAACTCATTGTTGTTTCTATACTGTACACCAGCTTTTATTCTTCTCGCACAATCAATTACATGTACATCTTTTTGATTACTCACAATCATGATTGTCCCATGAAGATTATTAAAATTTCCTTAAAAAAAAAAATATGCTAATTTCATGTGTTCAGAACTGTATTTTCTCCCTCTTCTCTCTACAAAAATTTTCCTACTCAGAAAATCTCAACAGTTATCTGTCACTCCATTCAACTTATGTTTTGCTCTCTGGCACTTCCCTAATCAAGACGCATTCACTATCACTCATGGTTGTATATAGACTTTTTCATTTTACTTAGTACTTCAGTATCACCTTGCTCTTCTTAGGACTTTTCTTTTTTTGTACTCTCATTTTCTCCTGTCCTGCACCTTTTACTCCCCATCTTTTCATCCTTCCAGACATTCTTCCATTGTCTCTGCTATTTTTAGATGACCTTTCACTTTAACGTCTATCCTCCTTTCATTAGCTTCCTAAGTTCTTCATTATCTTTCCTCAACTATTCATTCTCACATTATTTCCTTTACAGTTGTCTCTGAGTCTTCAATTATTCTTCCATACTGTTCTATTTACTTTACACTTTGTCCTCAGCAAATCTTACTTCACTCACTATCCTTTCTGGTCCAAATGACTTGATAGTCCCTGGCAGTATTGCCCCGAAGAATAATACTCACTTCTACAGTACTTTATTCCGTAACCTAAAAACATACATACTCACGTACATTAACGTAGAATATTAACCTAAAGCTGGAACTTGCCCTCTATTTTTGCAATAATTTTATGCCGGCAAATACTTGCATATGCTCCATTGAAAACTGTGTTTTACTTGGTCAGAACTAGAAAAAGCCATAATATTTACCATACCTAACCTTTATTAATTTCACTAATCCTCTTTTCCGTAAACATGCCACTAAATGTCTTGCTTATCCACAAACAAAAACACCTCACATTTGAATATAAATATACCATGGGAAGACACTAACACTTTGGACTGAAACAATCATAGCATATCATAACAAGATACTATATTTTTATCTTTCAGTAATATCGTAGGGTTGTTTACTTCCCTTATAGAAATTCTCATTCCATTGGTGAATGAGTATATTTCACAATATTGTTTCCCTCCTGATAGTTTTATTCGACTGGCCAATACAATACGCAACAGTCACCCAAACAAATCGTAATATTTTCTTCGCCCAAAAAAAAAACTTTTTCATTTCAACTCGCCTTCCTATTCATACCTTCGGTTTTACTTATAATAGTTGATAAATGCTTATCATCCTCACTATTACTGTAATTAGACTTCTTTCATCCTAACTCGTTAAACACTTTGACAATCTTTCTATCTTACAGTCTACAGCTTTTCAATTACTAGGACACCACCAGGTCTGGGGTCTAAAAATATGTTGGGTAGGTTAAGGGAAGTCATATAGGCCACCATCCTTTTCATTCAGAGTACCTGCCAAAGAAGACAGAATTGTGAGATGTAGTAGGTTGGCCAAGGCACCAGCCAACAAGTTAAGATACTACCGCTAGAGTATAATGGGGTCCTATGACCGGCCAGACAGTACTACACTGGATCCTTCTGGCTACAATATACTCACCCTTTAGCTACACATACATGGAATAGTTGTCCTATTCGTTACAGATTCTCCTCTGTCCTCATACACCTGACAACACTTGAGATTACCAAACAATTCTTCTTCCCCCAAGGGGTTAACTACTGTACTGTAATTGTTCAGTGGTTACATTGCTCTTGGTAAGGGTAGAAGTGACTTTTAGCTATGTTAAGCAGCTCTTCAAGGAGATGGGCACTCCAAAATCAAACCATTATTCTTTAATCTTGAGCAGTGCCATAGTCTCTGTACCATACTCTTCCACTGTCTGGGTTTAGAGTTCTCTTGCTTGAGAGTATACTCGGGCACACTATTCCATTTACTTTTTCTTCCTCTTGTTTTGTTGAAGTTTTTATAGTTTATATTATATAGGAAATATTTTTTTGTTACTGTTCTTCAAATATTTTATTTTTTCTTGTATCCTTTCTTCACTGGGCCAGTTTCCCTGGTGGGGCCCCTGGTCTTTTAGCATCCCGCTTTTCCATTTAGGGTTGTAGCTTAGCAAGTAGTAATGATGATAATGATAATAACAGGCCAAAGGGAGTCAAAGATACGTAAAATTTAAATCTTGCAAAACATCAAAAACTACGACTGATACAATCTTTGCTAGATTTGCCTCACATTGTCATCCCATAATTCTGTCTTGATATTCACACTCATCACTCATATAGCTTTACATAACACCCATTCATGCTGTGGTACAGTACATGCACTTTTAATTGACAGTCTTTTATACACTCTTATACTGTCAACTTGGTCTTTGTCACAACCTGGGCTTTCATTCAGTTCCCTCTGATCCTCCATCCTAAGCTCAACTTGAAATTCATCTGTCTCCCCACCTTCATCATGTATTCCAAATCCACTAGAGTCTCTTTTTATCTCAATCAAATCACTAAATTTTTCTCTATTCAGACACTTCACTTACCCTTTGTATACTTGCTTTTTCTTTCATGATGTCAGTCAACACCTCATCAGAAGTCTTGCTACCTCGCAGGAAACATACAAATACTGTAAGTCTAACACACTTGCTGTACATCACTCGTTCATTCTAATCATTTGTTCTCTAATACAATTTCCACACATCCCATTCACACAGTGAAACTCGCATTATCTTACTATGCAGCCTAGACTATTACACGTTTCACATTTATTTAATGTCTTGTTTTCACACACTTGTTAATATGATGCCCTTTCTCTCCACAACCATAATAGGCACTTAATGACCTCATATATTCATTTTTCCTGTGACCCATTCTATAACATCTAAAACCCCTCCTACGTGGAGACACTCCTCTCCTGCTTCCTTTCCAACTTACACACTACTTCCATTCATTATATTTACCCTATTATCAAAGTCATGCTCTCAACAGTATTTCAAACACCTCATCCCTTTTCAATCTTCCGTTTGTATGTCTTATTTTCCCTTTTGTTTTTTTTTAAGAGCTTGCACACACTCATGTACAGTGGCACAGAACCTCACCAATGCATTATATTAAATTATATTCTGATCCCCAAACTTCTTTCTTGTTAAAATCTCCAGCCTATGGTCATACATCTCCACTGTCATGTTTTACCCATCTTCGCTTCTTCAAACACATTGTTGTTTCCATACTGTACACCAGCTTTTATTCTTCTCGCACGATCAATTATATGTACATCTCTCTGATTACTCACAATCATGATTGTCCCATGAAGAATATTCAAATTTCCTTTGAAAAAAAAAAATATGCTAATTTCATGTGTTCAGAACTGTATTTTCTCCCTCTTCTCTCTACAAAAATTTTCCTACTCAGAAAATCTCAACAGTATCTCTTCACTCCATTCAACTTATGTTTTGCTCTCTGGCACTTCCCTAATCAAGACGCATTCACTATCACTCATGGTTGTATATAGACTTTTTCATTTTACTTAGTACTTCAGTATCACCTTGCTCTTCTTAGCACTTTTCTTTTTTTGTACTCTCATTTTCTCGTGTCCTGCACCTTCTACTCCCCATCTTTTCATCCTTCCAGACATTCTTCCATTGTCTCTGCTATTTTCAGATGACCTTTCACTTTAACGTCTATCCTCCTTTCATTAGCTTCCTATGTTCTTCATTATCTTTCCTCAACCATTCATTCTCACATTATTTCCTCTACAGTTCTCTCCAAGTCTTCAATTATTCTTCCATACTGTTCTATTTACTTTACACTTTGTCCTCAGCAAATCTTATTTCACTCACTATCCTTTCTGGTCCAAATGACTTGATAGTCCCTGGCAGTATTGCCCCGAAGAATAATACTCACTTCTACAGTACTTTATTCCGTAACCTAAAAACATACATACTCACGTACATTAACGTAGAATATTAACCTAAGGCTGGAACTTGCCCTCTATTTTTGCAATAATTTTATGCCGGCAAATACTTGCATATGCTCCATTGAAAACTGTTTTTTACTTGGTCAGAACTAGAAAAAGCCATAATATTTACCATACCTAACCTTTATTAATTTCACTAATCCTCTTTTCTGTAAACATACCACTAAATGTCTTGCTTATCCACAAACAAAAACACCTCACATTTGAATATAGATATACCATGGGAAGACACTAACACTTTGGACTGAAACAATCATAACATATCATAACACGATACTATATTTTCATCTTACAGTAATATCGTAGTTTTGTTTACTTGCCTTATAGAAATTCTCATTCCATTGGTGAATGAGGATATTTCACAATATTGTTTCCCTCCTGATAGTTTTATTCGACTGGCCAATACAATACACAAACAGTCACCCAAACAAATCGTAATATTTTCTTCGCCAAAAAAAAAAACTGTCATTTTCATTTCAACTCGCCTTCGTATTCATACCTTCGGGTTTGCTTATAATAGTTGATAAATGCTTATCATCCTCACTATTACTGTAATTAGACTTCTTTCATCCTAACTGTTAAACACTTTGACAGTCTTTCTATCTTACAGTCTACAGCTTTTCAATTACTAGGTCACCACCATGTCTGGTGTTTAAAGAACTGTTGGGTAGAAGGAAGGGAAGTCATATAGGCCACCATCCTTTTCATTCACAGTACCTGCAAAAGAAGACAGAATTGTGAGAGGTGGTAGGTTGGCCAGGGCACCAGCCAACAAGTTAAGATACTACCGCTAGAGTGTAATGGGGTCCTATGACCGGCCAGACAGTACTACACTGGATCCTTCTGGCTACAATATACTCACCCTTTACCTACACATACATGGAATAGTTGTCCTATTCGTTACAGATTCTCCTCTGTCCTCATACACCTGACAACACTTGCGATTACCAAACAATTCTTCTTCCCCCAAGGGGTTAACTACTGTACTGTAATTGTTCAGTGGTTACATTGCTCTTGGTAAGGGTAGAAGTGACTTTTAGCTATGTTAAGCAGACCTTCAAGGAGAGGGGCACTCCAAAATCAAACCATTGTTCTTTAATGTTGAGCAGTGCCATAGTCTCTGTATCATACTCTTCCACTGTCTGGGTTTAGAGTTCTCTTGCTTGAGAGTATACTCGGGCACACTATTCCATTTACTTTTTCTTCCTCTTGTTTTGTTGAAGTTTTTATAGTTTATATTATATAGGAAATATTTTCATGTTACTGTTCTTAGAATATTTTATTTTTTCCTGTATCCTTTCCTCACTGGGCTAGTTTCCCTGTTGGGGCCCCTGGGCATTTAGCATCCCGCTTTTCCATTTAGGGTTTTAGCTTAGCAAGTAGTAATGATGATAATAATAATAACAGGCCAAAGGGAGTCAAAGATACGTAAAAATTAAACCTTGCAAAACATTAAAAACTACGACCGATACAATCCTTGCTAGATTTGCCTCCCATTGTCATCCCATAATTCTGTCTTGATATTCACACTCATCACTCATATAGTTTTACATAACACCCATTCATGCTCTGGTACAGTACATGCACTTTTAATTGACAGTCTTTTATACACTCTTATACTGTCAACTTGGTCTTTGTCACAACCTGGGCTTTCATTTAGTTCCCTCTGATCCTCCATCCTAAGCTCAACTTGAAATTCATCCGTCTCTCCACCTTCATCATGTATTCCAAATCCACTCAAGTCACTTGTTATCTCAATCAAATCACTAAATTTTTCTCTATTCAGATACTTCACTTACCCTTTGTATACTTGCTTTTTCTTTCATGATGTCAGTCAACACCTCATCAGAAGTCTTGCTATCTCGCAGGAAACATACAAATACTGTAAGTCTAACACACTTGCTGTACATCACTCGTTCCTTCTAATCATTTGTTCTCTTAGCACAATTTCCACACATCCCATTCACACAGTGAAACTCGCATTATCTTCCTATGCAGCCTAGACTATTACACGTTTCACATTTATTTAATGTCTTGGTTTCATACACTTGTTAATATGATGCCCCTTTTCTCCACAACCATAATAGGCACTTAATGACCTCATATATTAATTTTTCCTGTGACCCATTTTATAACGTCTAAAACCCCTCCTACCTGGAGACACTCCTCTCCTACTTCCTTTCCAACTTACTACTTCCATTCATTATATTTACCCTATTTTCAAAGTCATGCTCTCAACCGTATTTCAAACACCTCATCCCATTTCAATCTTCCGGTTGTCTGTCTTATTTTCCCCTTTGTTTTTTTTTAAGAGCTTGCACACACATGTAGAGTGGCACAGAACCTCACCAATGCCTTATATTAATTTATATTCTGATCCCCAAACTTCTTCCTTGTTAAAATCTCCAGCCTATGGTCATACGTCTCCACTGTCATGTTTTACCCATCTTCGCTTCTTCAAACTCATTGTTGTTTCTATACTGTACACCAGCTTTTATTCTTCTCGCACGATCAATTACATGTACGTCTCTCTGATTACTCACAATCATGATTGTCCCATGAAGATTATTCAAATTTCCTTTAAAAAGAAAAAAAAAATGCTATTTTCATGTGTTCAAAACTGTATTTTCTCCCTCTTCTCTCTACAAAAATTTTCCTACTCAGAAAATCTCAACAGTATCTCTTCACTCCATTCAACTTATGTTTTGCTCTCTGGCACTTCCCTAATCAAGACGCATTCACTATCACTCATGGTTGTATATAGACTTTTTCATTTTACTTAGTACTTCAGTATCACCTTGCTCTTCTTAGCACTTTTCTTTTTTTGTACTCTCATTTTCTCCTGTCCTGCACCTTCTAATCCCCATCTTTTCATCCTTCCAGACATTCTTCCATTGTCTCTGCTATTTTTAGATGACCTTTCACTTTAACGTCTATCCTCCTTTCATCAGCTTCCTAAGTTCTTCGTTTTCTTTCCTCAACCATTCATTCTCACATTATTTCCTCTACAGTTCTCTCCAAGTCTTCAATTATTCTTCCATACTGTTCTATTTCCTTTACACTTTGTCCTCAGCAAATCTTACTTCACTCACTATCCTTTCTGGTCCAAATAAGTTGATAGTCCCTGGCAGTAGTGCCCCAAAGAATAATACTCGCTTCTACAGTACTTTATCCGTAACCTAAAAACATACATACTCATGTACATTTACCTAGAATATTAACCTAAGGCTGGAACTTGCCCTCTATTTTTGCAATGAATCTATGCGGGCAAATACTTGCATATGCTCCATTGAAAACTATGTTTTACTTGGTCAAAACAAGAAAAAGCCATGATATTTACCATACCTAACCTTTATTAATTTCACCAATCCTCTTTTCCGTAAACATACCACTGAATGTCTTGCTTATCCACAAACAAAAACACCTCACATTTGAGTATAAATATACCATAGGAAGACACTAACACTTTAGACTGAAACAATCATAACATATCATAACACGATACTATATTTTCATCTTACAGTAATATCGTAGGATTGTTTACTTCCCGTACAGAAAGTCTCATTCCATTGGTGAATGAGGATTTTTCAATATTAATCTTACCCGATAATCATGTAGCTGTCAACTCCGTTGCCCGACAGAATTCTACGGAAGGGATACGCCAGCGATCGCTATACAAGAGGGGGGTGTACTCACAAGCGCCACCTGTGGCCAGGTACTGCAGTACTTCTTGTTGACACCACCTCAATTTTTCCTCTGTCGTGCCTCCGGCTAGACCTACATGGATACGCTGTTGATTCTGGAGTTTTTTGCTTACGATTTGGTGATGTATTTGCTCTAGAGTTTAGCTTTCGCTATTCAGGAAGTTTTATCATTAGCTTAGCTAGCTTTTGGAATTAATTTGATTGATTATGGTGACGAAGAGAGTATGAACTCTCTTTCACTTTTAAATGGCCGACCCTTCCCTTAGACGGAAGTGTTGGTGTCTAAGAGAGTATAGACTCTCTTTCTTAATTTTGCTTAACAAAAGTTATAGATTTATTTTATATCTCTCCGCCTTTTATAGGCCTCTTCGATTAACTTCCTTTTATTATAAACTTATTAAAATTAATTTTTATATTTGTTTATATTCGACCTTTCCTAATAGTAGGCGGTCTTTTCTTGGTACCGAAGTTAATTAACATTGAGCCCGTCAGTTCGGTTTTTCCTGTTAACATATTATGCTATTTTAATGTTTTTGAAAGAATTTCTTTGATAGTCTCGTACTGTTTTCAAAGTTGAACTAACGTTTTGTTTTGTCTCTGCAGTTGTTGACGTTCTAAACGTTCAACTTGCGCTCTATCGTTACGATAGAGAGAGAATTTTCACGGTGTCACGTTGCAGTAAGAGTAACCGTTTCTAGCGTTTTGTTCATTCTTTCTTAGCTTAATGGTTTTAATTCTAATAAAGGAACTTTTTATTTGGGAAATATTTCAGTTTTTTTCCTTTAACAATAATATGTTTTAACGATATATATGATTGGGCTCTTCTCTCAGGTTCTAAGTCAAGAGAGAGAGAGAGAGAGAGAGATAGAGACGGAGGGAGAGAGAGCTGGATAAACGTTTCGTTCAAGCGAGTAACGTTGTTATCGTTTTTGCTCTTCTCCCTAGTCTCTTTAGGGGAAGAAGGTAAACATTTCTAGAGTTTTATTCTTGTTTTCAAGCTTTATGCGGTGAGAGATTTTAAACGTAGTTTATTTGATCTAGTATTTAGTCTCTTTCCAGCCACTGAATTATTTATCTTTCATTAGATTTTTCTGTTACTTTGTAATTCTGTTTTCGCAATTACTAACTTCTAAGGAAGGATAGAATTGCGTGTTTCAGGTACAAACCACTTAAAGTTTCGAGTTCAGTGAAATAAGTGCAAACAGAAAATCAAAAGTGATAAGTGATTAGCGCAAAGTGTGTCAGTGTTGTGCGTGAGGGTACTTCTGTGCGTGCCAGTCGTCCTCCCAGTCCGGGACCTCTTGCAAGCTCCCAAGCCCAGGGGAGAAGCAATGTCGAAGGGCAAAAGGGTTCGGCAGTCCTTGATCGGCGCACAGAAGTATCCTCGGTGGTTGCGAGCGTGTCTTACAGAGACCGTCACTCCCACCCGCAGACGATTGAGCCCTTATTTTGCTCGTCTGCAGAAGAAATTTCGGGGAGAAAACGCTGGACTCAGGTCTCAAGACCTCTTAAACGTAAAGTCCAGACCTCTAGAGTTCAACAACCCGGATGCAGTCATTGGGTTAGCTCTGACTCTCCGCAGTCATCAGGTGACTGCACACCTCCTAAGAGAGGTAAGGCGATGCCTCAACAGACCTCATCTTCTGTTAAGGCTTTGCCTCAACAGACCTTATCGTCTGTTGATCCCAAGATGACTTTGCTGCAGTCCATGCAGTCGCAGCTTGCGGTCTTAATGCGTGAGTTTCAGGCTGAGAAGGTTACACCTCCTCCTGCGAGCGCTCCGCCTCACCGCAGTCCACTCTGCCAGGCGTACGAAGTTGAGGTTCCTCAAGCTACCTTACCACGTTCGGAGTTGCCAGTTACCAGCGTTGTGCAGCAACCTCAACCTTCCTTAAGGCAACCTCAACAATGGGAGCAGGAGTCTTATGCCTTGAGGCAAGATTTTCTTGCAGTTAGACCTTCTTCGAGGCAACAACCTTTTGAGGTACGACAACCTCTACCATCCTTGAGGCAGCCACCTCAGCTCTCGCAGCTGCTACCTCAACTTTCCTCAAGGCGAGAGCCTCAACTCTTGAGGCTAGCTCCTCAGGAACCTCAACTTGTGAGACAGGAACTGCGTTCTGCGCAGCCGCTACCTCAACTCTCGCAGCTCACACCTCAAGAACCTCAACTCGTGAGTCAAGAGCCTCTCTCTGCGCAGCCACCTCAACCCTTGAGGCAAGCGCAACTCTTGAGGCAGGAACCTCATGCTATGAGTCAGCCACCTCAACGCATGCATCTGCCACTTTCTCCTCAACTTGAGCCTCTTCCCATTCAACTTTGAAATAACAAATGACAATAATAACACCTCATTACTTTCATAACTTGCATTTGTAATCATATACATGTATGCCTACACAAACATTATGATAATGGAGGTTATTCGTATTACTTAAATAAAAAAATATATATGTATTCCTTGCAATATATTTTTAACAAAATCGCAAAATATGGCAAAAATATCTTCAAAACAAAAATGAATCATGAGTTATGAATGTAATGTAAATATTATGTTGATATTAAAACCCCATGCAAGCATGCATGAAGTAATGCAGTGTTGCCAACAGGGCGAGTTTCCCTTTCCTGAGGTGAAGTAGATTATAGTACGTATATTTAGTGCAGCTTAATTCTACGATTATCATGCCGGCTATCAAATTCATCAACAAAACAGTCTAAATCAATTCCCTCGGCACGTGCACTTTCAATGGACAGTAATGCGATATTACTCAATCTAGCACTGGTCATGGAATTTCTGAGAAATGTTACACGCCATGCAACATGCTCTGCTTACCTTACAGCGTGCTCTACATACAGCATGCTCTGCATACAGCATGCTCTGCATACAGCATGCTCTGCATACCTTACCGCATGCTTCTCAGTCACACATCTTTGGTTGTTGCCAACTCACTAGACTGTCAAGCAGTTTCATAACGTTGCCTTCTAGTCTGCTGCTTTTGCACCAGTGAAACCCTCACTGAGAGAACTTAGCTTTTCTCGGATATGGTCCCTGTAGATGAGAAAGTGCTTTTCTCCCTCCTGATATTCCCTTGAGGACTCTGTCATTTGGAGAGGAGCCTTTAGCTGCGTAGCCTCCTATGGACTTTTATTTAAGCATAACATGCTTCCAGGGAAGGTAATGGTTCCACTTCAGTCGCTAACCCCGTCTGTTACCACACCTGCTCCCATAGACCTTGAGCTGTGTTGCAAGACATGCAGTCCAAGCTTAGTCCTTGTTAGAGGATTTTTTGTTTACGGAGTCAGTGTGTCACTGGGAAGACATTCAACAACCAGCAGAAGTGACTTGTTGTGACGCAGTGCGGCAACCTCAGCAACCCGATAAGGAGTTGTCTGTACGACCCAGACAGTCTAGACAGCTTCGGGTTGTCACTGTACTTCCTCGCTTCCCCATGGTTGACAGTTCACAGACTGTGCAGCAGTACCATGATCTTGTGTCCGGCTCCGTCAGACGACTGGCTTTTAAGAGCTCCCACAAGTCGTCGCTGTCTGGAGATTCTCAGATGGACTATGGATCTGACCAAGGAACTGGGCCTCCTGGTCAATTTTGAGGAGTCTCAGCTCGTCCCATCCCAGACCATTGTCTACCTGGGTATGGATCTTCAGAGTCGAGCTTTTCGGGCTTTTCCGTCTGCCCCAAGGATCTTCCAGGCCCTAGAATGCATCCAGAGCATGCTGAGAAGGAACCGATGCTCAGTCAGGTAGTGGATGAGTCTAACAGGGACTCTTTCATCGCTGGCCCTGTTCATCGTGTTAGGGAGACTCCACCTCCCCCCCCTTCAGTATCATCTAGCTGCTCACTGGATAAAGGACATGACGCTAGAGACGGTCTCAGTTCCTGTTTCCGAAGAGAGGAGGTCTTCTCTCGCGTGGTGTAAGAACAGCTTTCTTCTCAAGGAAGTCTACCTTTGGCTGTTCAGAAACCCGACCGCCGTCTCCTCTCGGACGCATCAGACACGGGCTGGGGTGCGACTTTGGACGGACAGGAATGCTCGGGAACATGGAATCAGGAGCAAAGGACACTTCACATCAATTGCAAGGAGTTGTTGGCGGTTCTTCTGGCCTTGATAAACTTCAAGTCCCTCCAGCTTAACAAGGTGGTGGAGGTGGACTCTGACAACACCACAGCCCTGGCTTACATCTTCAAGCAGGGAGGGACTCTTTCGTGGAAGTTGTTCTAGATCGCAAGGGACCTCCTCATCTGGTCAAAAGATCGAAAGCTCACGCTGGTAACGAGGTTCATTCAGGGCGGTATGAATGTCATGGCAGATCGCCTCAGCCGGAAGGGTCAGGTCATCCCCACAGAGTGGACCCTTCACAAGAATGTTTGCAGCAGACTTTGGGCCCTGTGGGGTCAGCCAACCATAGATCTGTTCGCTACCTCGATAACCTAGAGACTCCTGTTGTATTGTTCTCCGATTCCAGACCCAGCAGCAGTTCACGTGGATGCTTTTCTGCTGGATTGGTCCCATCTCGACCTGTATGCATTCCCGCCGTTCAAGATTGTCAACAGGGTACTTCAGAAGTTCTCCTCTCGCAAAGGGACACGGCTGACGTTGGTTGGCTCCGCTCTGGCCCGCGAGAGAATGGTTCATAGAGGTACTGCAATGGCTGGTCGACATTCCCAGGACTCTTCCTCTAGGAGTGAACCTTCTACGTCAACCTCACGTAAAGAAGGTACACCCAAACCTCCACGCTCTTCGTCTGACTGCCTTCAGACTTTCGAAAGACTCTCAAGAGCTAGGGGCTTTTCGAAGGAGGCAGCCAGAGCGATTGCCAGAGCAAGGAGAACATCCACTCTCAGAATCTATCAGTCTCAAGGGGAAGTCTTCCGTAGCTGGTACAAGACCAATGCAGTCTCCTCAACCAGTACCACTGTAACCCAGATTGCTGACTTCCTGTTACATCTAAGGAAAGTAAGATCCCTTTCAGCTCCTACGATCAAGGGTTACAGAAGTATGTTGGCAGCGGTTTTCCGCCACAGAGGCTTGGATCTTTCCACCAACAAAGATCTACAGGACCTCCCTAGGTCTTTTGAGACCTCAAAGGAACGTCGGTTGTCCACTCCAGGCTGGAATCTAGACGTGGTCCTAAGGTTCCTTATGTCATCAAGATTTGAACCTCTCCAATCAGCCTCTTTTTAGGACCTCACATTAAAAACTCTTTTCCTCGTGTGCTTGACAACAGCTAAAAGAGTAAGTGAGATCCACGCCTTCAGCAGGATCATTGTTTTCACATCTGAAACGGCTACATGTTCCTTGCAGCTCGGTTTTTGCTAAACGAGCTTCCTTCACGTCCTTGGCCTAAGTCGTTCGAGATCCCAAGCCTGTCCAACTTGGTGGGGAATGAACTGGAGAGAGTACTTTGCCCAGTTAGAGCTCTTAGGTACTATCTAAAAAGGTCTTAACCTTTACGAGGACAATCAGAAGCCTTATGGTGTGCTATCAAGAAACCTTCTTTTCCAAGGTCTAAGAACTCAGTTTCTTACTATTCAGGCTTCTGATTAGGGAAGCACATTCTCATCTGAAGGAAGAAGACCTTGCTTTGCTGAAGGTAAGGACACATGAAGTGGGAGCTGTGGCTACTTCAGTGGCCTTCAAACAGAACCGTTCTCTGCAGAGTGTTATGGATGCAACCTATTGGAGAAGCAAGTCAGTGTTTGCATCATTCTATCTCAAAGATGTCCAGTCTCTTTACGAGTACTGCTACACCCTGGGACCATTCGTAGCAACGAATGCAGTAGTAGGCGGGGGCTCAGCCACTACATTCCCATAATCCCATAACCTTTTAACCTTTCTCTTGAATACTTTTTATGGGTTGTACGGTCGGCTAAGAAGCCTTCCACATCCTTGTTGATTTGGCGGGTGGTCAATTCTTTCTTGAGAAGCGCCGAGGTTAAAGGTTGTGATGAGGTCCTTTAGTATGGGTTGCAGCCCTTGATACTTCAGCACCTTAGAGTTGTTCAGCCTCCTAAGAGGAACGCTGCGCTCAGTAAGGAAGACGAACTTATTTAAGGCAGAGTAATGGCTCAAGTCGACTTCCTTACCAGGTACTTATAATTTCATTGTTATTTTGAATAACTGATAATATGAAATACGGGATACTTAGCTTCTTGATATACATGTACACTGGTTTTCACCCACCTCCCTGGGTGTGAATCAGCTACATGATTATCGGGTAAGATTAATATTGAAAAATGTTATTTTCATTAGTAAAATAAATTTTTGAATATACTTACCCGATAATCATGATTTAATTGACCCACCCTTCCTCCCCATAGAACCAGTGGACCGAGGAAAAATTGAGGTGGTGTCAACAAGAAGTACTGCAGTACCTGGCCACAGGTGGCGCTTGTGAGTACACCCCCCTCTTGTATAGCGATCGCTGGCGTATCCCTTCCGTAGAATTCTGTCGGGCAACGGAGTTGACAGCTACATGATTATCGGGTAAGTATATTCAAAAATTTATTTTACTAATGAAAATAACATATTTCACCATATTGTTTCCCTCCTGATAGTTTTATTCGACTGGCCAATACAATACACAACAGTCACCCAAACAAATCGTAATATTTTATTTGCCGAAAAAAAAAAACTTACTGTATTTTCATTTCAACTCGCCTTCCTATTCATACCTTTGGTTTTACTTATAATCGTTGATAAATGCTTATCATCCTCACTATTACTGTAATTAGACTTCTTTCATCCTAACTCTGTTAAACACTTTGACAATCTTTCTATCTTACAGTCTACAGCTTTTCAATTACTAGGACACCACCAGGTCTGGTGTTTAAAAACAATTGGGTTGTAGAAGGGAAGTCATATAGGCCACCATCCTTTTCATTCACAGTACCTGCAAAAGAAGACAGAATTGTGAGAGGTAGTAGGTTGGCCAGGGCACCAGCCAACAAGTTAAGATACTACCTCTAGAGTGTAATGGGGTCCTATGACCGGCCAGACAGTACTACACTGGATCCTTCTGGCTACAATATACTCACCCTTTACCTACACATACATGGAATAATTGTCCTATTCGTTACAGATTCTCCTCTGTCCTCATACACCTGACAACACTTGAGATTACCAAACAATTCTTCTTCCCCCAAGGGTTTAACTACTGTACTGTAATTGTTCAGTGGTTACATTCCTCTTGGTAAGGGTAGAAGTGACTTTTAGCTATGTTAAGCAGCTCTTCAAGGAGATGGGCACTCCAAAATCAAACTATTGTTCTTTAATGTTGAGCAGTGCCATAGTCTCTGTATCATACTCTTCCACTCTCTGGGTTTAGAGTTCTCTTGCTTGAGAGTATACTCGGGCACACTATTCCATTTACTTTTTCTTCCTCTTGTTTTGTTGAAGTTTTTATAGTTTATATTATATAGGAAATATTTTCATGTTACTGTTCTTAGAATATTTTATTTTTTCTTGTATCCTTTCCTCACTGGGCTAGTTTCCCTGTTGGGGCCCCTGGGCTTTTAGCATCCCGCTTTTCCATCTAGGGTTGTAGCTTAGCAAGTATTAATGATGATAATAATAACAGGCCAAAGGGAGTCAAAGATACGTAAAATTTAATCCTTGCAAAACATTAAAAACTACGACTGATACAATCCTTGCTAGATTTGCCTCGCATTGTCATCCCATATTTCTGTCTTGATATTCACACTCATCACTCATATAGCTTTACATAACACCCATTCATGCTGTGGTACAGTACATGCACTTTTAATTGACAGTCTTTTATACACTCTTATACTGTCAACTTGGTCTTTGTCACAACCTGGGCTTTCATTTAGTTCCCTCTGATCCTCCATCCTAAGCTCAACTTGAAATTCATCCGTCTCTCCACCTTCATCATGTATTCCAAATCCACTCAAGTCACTTGTTATCTCAATCAAATCACTAAATTTTTCTCTATTCAGATACTTCACTTACCCTTTTTATACTTGCTTTTTCTTTCATGATGTCAGTCAACACCTCATCAGAAGTCTTGCTACCTCGCAGGAAACATACAAATACTGTAAGTCTAACACACTTGCTGTACATCACTCGTTCATTCTAATCATTAGTTCTCTTAACACAATTTCCACACATCCCATTCACACAGTGAAACTCGCATTATCTTACTATGCAGCCTAGACTATTACACGTTTCACATTTATTTAATGTCTTGTTTTCACACACTTGTTAATATGCTGCCCTTTCTCTCCACAACCATAATAGGCACTTAATGACCTCATATATTCATTTTTCCTGTGACCCATTCTATAACGTCTAAAACCCCTCCTACCTGGAGACACTCCTCTCCTGCTTCCTTTCCATTTGCACACTACTTCCATTCATTATATTTACCATATTTTCAAAGTCATGCTCTCAAAAGTATTTCAAACACCTCATCCCATTTCAATGTTCCGTTTGTATGTCTTATTTTCCCCTTTGTTTTTTTTTAAGAGCTTGCACACACTCATGTACAGTGGCACAGAACCTCACCAATGCCTTATATTAATTTATATTCTGATCCCCAAACTTCTTTCTTGTTAAAATCTCCAGCCTATGGTCATACGTCTCCACCGTCATGTTTTACCCATCTTCGCTTCTTTAAACTCATTGTTGTTTCTATACTGTACACCAGCTTTTATTCTTCTCTCTGATTACTCACAATCATGATTGTCCCATGAAGAATATTCAAATTTCCTTAGAAAAAAAAAAATATGCTAATTTCATGTGTTCAGAACTGTATTTTCTCCCTCTTCTCTCTACAAAAATTTTCCTACTCAGAAAATCTCAACAGTATCTCTCACTCCATTCAACTTATGTTTTGCTCTCTGGGAATTCCATAATCAAGACACATTCACTATCACTCATGGTTGTATATAGACTTTTTCATTTTACTTAGTACTTCAGTATCACCTTGCTCTTCTTAGCACTTTTTTTTTTTTTTGTACTCTCATTTTCTCGTGTCCTGCACCTTGTACTCCCCATCTTTTCATCCTTCCAGACATTCTTCCATTGTCTCTGCTATTTTCAGATGACCTTTCACTTTAACGTCTATCCTCCTTTCATTAGCTTCCTATGTTCTTCATTATCTTTCCTCAACCATTCATTCTCACATTATTTCCTCTACAGTTCTCTCCAAGTCTTCAATTATTCTTCCATACTGTTCTATTTACTTTACTCTTTGTCCTCAGCAAATCTTATTTCACTCACTATCCTTTCTGGTCCAAATGACTTTATAGTCCCTGGCAGTATTGCCCCGAAGAATAATACTCACTTCTACAGTACTTTATTCCGTAACCTAAAAACATACATACTCACGTACATTAACGTAAAATATTAACCTAAGGCTGGAACTTGTCCTCTATTTTTGCAATAATTTTATGCCGGCAAATACTTGCATATGCTCCATTGAAAACTCTGCTTTACTTGGTCAAAACTAGAAAAAGCCATAATATTTACCATACCTAACCTTTATTAATTTCGCTAATCCTCTTTTCCGTAAACATACCACTAAATGTCTTGCTTATCCACAAACAAAAACACCTCACATTTGAATATAAATATACCATGGGAAGACACTAACACTTTGGACTGAAACAATCATAACATATCATAACACGATACTATATTTTCATCTTACAGTAATATCGTAGGGTTGTTTACTTCCCTTATAGAAATTCTCATTCCATTGGTGAATGAGGATATTTCACAATATTGTTTCCCTCTTGATAGTTTTATTCGACTGGCCAATACAATACAAAACAGTCACCCAAACAAATCGTAATATTTTCTTCGCCAAAAAAAAAAACCTGTCATTTTCATTTCAACTCGCCTTCCTATTCATACCTTCGGTTTTACTTATGATAGTTGATAAATGCTTATCATCCTCACTATTACTGTAATTAGATTCTTTCATCCTAATTGTTAAACACTTTGACAGTCTTTCTATCTTACAGTCTACAGCTTTTCAATTACTAGGACACCACCAGGTCTGGTGTTTAAAAACAATTGGGTAGTGGAAGAGAAGTCAAATAGGCCACCATCCTTTTCATTCACAGTACCTGCAAAAGAAGACAGAATTGTGAGAGGTAGTAGGTTGGCCAGGGCACCAGCCAACAAGTTAAGATACTACCGCTAGAGTGTTATGGGGTCCTATGACTGGCCAGACAATACTATAGTGGGTCCTTCTCTCTGGTTACAATTTACTTTCCCTGTACCTACACATACACCGAATAATGTGGCCTATTCGTTACAGATTCTCCTCTGTCCTCACACCTGCCAACACTTAAGATTACCAAACATTTCTTCTTCCCCCAAGGGGTTAACTACTGGACTGTAATTTTGCAGTGACTACTTTCCTCTTGGTAAGGGTAGAAGTGACTTTTAGCTATGGTAAGCAGCTCTTCTAGGAGAAGGGCACTCCAAAATCAAATCATTTTGCTCTAGTCTTGGGCAGTGCCATAGTCTCTGTACCATACTCTTCCACTGTCTTGGGTTAGAGTTCTCTTGCTTGAGAGTATACTTGGGCACACTATTTCATTTACTTTCTCTTCCTCTTGTTTTGTTTTTATAGTTTATATTATATAGGAAATATTTATTTTCATGTCGCTGTTCTTAAAATATTTTATTCTTCCTTGTTTCCTTTCCTCACTGGGCTAGTTTCCCTGTTGGGGCCCCTGGGCTTTTAGCATCCCGCTTTTCCATCTAGGGTTGTAGCTTAGCAAGTATTAATGATGATGATAATAACAGGCCAAAGGGAGTCAAAGATACGTAAAATTTAAACCTTGCAAAACATTAAAAACTACGACTGATACAATCCTTGCTAGATTTGCCTCGCATTGTCATCCCATATTTCTGTCTTGATATTCACACTCATCACTCATATAGCTTTACATAACACCCATTCATGCTGTGGTACAGTACGTGCACTTTTAATTGACAGTCTTTTATACACTCTTATACTGTCAACTTGGTCTTTGTCACAACCTGCGCTTTCATTTAGTTCCCTCTGATCCTCCATCCTAAGCTCAACTTGAAATTCATCTGTCTCCCCACCTTCATCATGTATTCCAAATCCACTAGAGTCTCTTTTTATCTCAATCAAATCACTAAATTTTTCTCTATTCAGACACTTCACTTACCCTTTGTATACTTGCTTTTTCTTTCATGATGTCAGTCAACACCTCATCAGAAGTCTTGCTACCTCGCAGGAAACATACAAATACTGTAAGTCTAACACACTTGCTGTACATCACTCGTTCATTCTAATCATTTGTTCTCTAACACAATTTCCACACATCCCATTCACACAGTGAAACTCGCATTATCTTACTATGCAGCCTAGACTATTACACGTTTCACATTTATTTAATGTCTTGGTTTCATACACTTGTTAATATGATGCCCTTTCTCTCCACAACCATAATAGGCACTTAGTGACTTCTCATATAATAATTTTTCCTGTGACCCATTCTATAACGTCTAAAACCCCTCCTACTTGGAGACACTCCTCTCCTGCTTCCTTTCCAACTTGCATACTACTTCCATTCATTATATTTACCCTATTTTCAAAGTCACGCTCTCAACAGTATTTCAAACACCTCATCCCATTTCAATCTTCCGTTTGTATGTCTTATTTTCCTCCTTGCTTTTTTCTTAAAAGCTCGCACACACTCATGTACAATGGCACAGAACCTCACCAATGCCTTATATTAATTTATATTCTGATCCCCAAACTTCTTTCTTGTTATAATCTCCAGCCTATGGTCATACGTCTCCACTGTCATGTTTTACCCATCTTCGCTTCTTCAAACTCATTGTTGTTTCTACACTGTACACCAGCTTTTATTCTTCTCGCACAATCAATTACATGTACATCTTTCTGATTACTCACAATCATGATTGTCCCATGAAGAATATTCAAATTTCCTTAGAAAAAAAAAAAATATGCTAATTTCATGTGTTCAGAACTGTATTTTCTCCCTCTTCTCTCTACAAAAATTTTCCTACTCAGAAAATCTCAACAGTTATCTCTCACTCCATTCAACTTATGTTTTGCTCTCTGGCACTTCCCTAATCAAGACGCATTCACTATCACTCATGGTTGTATATAGACTTTTTCATTTTACTTAGTACTTCAGTATCACCTTGCTCTTCTTAGCACTTTTCTTTTTTTGTACTCTCATTTTCTCGTGTCCTGCACCTTGTACTCCCCATCTTCTCATCCTTCCAGACATTCTTCCATTGTCTCTGCTATTTTCAGATGACCTTTCACTTTAACGTCTATCCTCCTTTCATTAGCTTCCTAAGTTCTTCATTATCATTCCTCAACCATTCATTCTCACATTATTTCCTCTACAGTTCTCTCCAAGTCTTCAATTATTCTTCCATACTGTTCTATTTACTTTACACTTTGTCCTCAGCAAATCTTATTTCACTCACTATCCTTTCTGGTCCAAATGACTTGATAGTCCCTGGCCGTAGTGCCCCAAAGAATAATCCCTTAATGAGTAATGCCCCGTGTTGGGTGCCAATTATGTCATGAGATTTGGGGCAATATGCACCAGAATAATACTTACTTCTACAGTAATTTATCCGTAACCTAAAAACATACATAATCACGTACATTTGCTTGTAATGATAACTCCATTATACTTTGTAATGTTTATCAAACTCATAACATTATCACTAATTTTAAACAATGAGGTCTGTACCATCAAAGTTTCCCTTCTATAAAAAGGAAAAACTCTACAAACCAACCAAATTCAATATCTAAAATCGAATCTCAAGATTTTTCCTAAATCTAATACACAATTATATATAAACAAACACGACCAAAATAAACCAAAGCACATTAATCATATCCCACAATATTGTTTTCCACTCAGTGTGAGAATCTTTATGTACAGATAGATATTACCCCAAACATAAACTATTCACTTCACTCGCATCAAAACAAAAATGAAGGTCTGTACATCCTTCATTTCTTCTGTCGTGTACTTGATGATCCAACCAATTGGCCTCGTTTTCTCTGTAGATACATTTTTCACTTTTGAAAACCACTAAAAATACAAATGTATATCCCCATATTAATTATAATCACATTAGTTTCTGTCAGTGGAGTATTATGAAGTTGAATTGTGTACTTTAGCATCAATCACAGTCCCATCCACATAAGGTCAATAGGCAACGTGTTACCAAATGGAAGATCTGGGGTCTACGCTACTTATCCTGACAGACTGACTCACTTGACTCATACTCACATAGACCATTCCATCCAAGATATAGTCCTCCCTGTAAAATTTCCAAAACATCCCGAATACCGGGGCACACACCACTTGACCTACACCAATGAATATTGGGGTCTTAATTCTGAAAGTACTACATAACCCACCCTTATCAGATCTCAACATTCCTGGAAAAAAAGACAAAATATTGGAAACGTAAATGGGTGGCAAAATTAAAAATAACAATAGCTGTGTAATGTCATCCGTATAATATCACTGATATTCATGTTTTTTTTATATACATATTCTTACTTCCTTTGCTGCCTTTTGAGATCTCCAAGTGGTACCCCCGCAGCCTATTGGCTGCTCTTAATTTCAGCCTACAGTATGTCTTTATATTACTTTTCTTCATCTGGTCCTCTTGAATTTGGCGAGTGTACTGAGGATAAGTACATCAGCCTTTTGACTGAGATTGTTTTGATCTTGATGTTTGCTACTCTTCTATTCATTGTCTACTACTACAAGATGTTCTACCTTCCTGCCCACCCAATTTTCTCTGTGAATACATTTTGGTGACAAGAACTCTAGCGACATCAGCGATTACATTTATCACTAAGTACTTGATTCGCCCTACATTTTGTATTTTGCTCTCATATTGCCAACTTGGGGGCTAAACATTCCTTTGCTTCCTTCCCAGTCACCACAAATTTTGTTTTTCTTATCACTATTTACAATCCTCTCCTTCCATTCTTCTCATACAGTTTTTTTAAATGTTACCAAAAGTTTTACCTCTCATTCTGTAGTTAACTCAAGGTTATCTGCGTATATTAATTGACAGGTGCTACATGTGCATTCTAAAATAGATTTCTTCATTATCATAATGAACAGCAAAAGACTCGGTGCTGATCCTTGATAGAATCTAATGCTTACCTCAGTATATCTCTGATAACCCTGCCACTGTCTTCACTCTAGATTGTGTTTTATTTTACAGTATTATAATACCTCATTTGGTCATCCCAGTAACTTCTTGTCTTTTTCATAACCCAACCCTTTTAATAGTGTATTGGTACTCTCACTGGTTCCTGGTGGACATACTGCTTGAGCAAGTGTGAAATATTGATATTTACGGACAGAATACCATTCCCAGCTGCAGCCTAACTTGATGGCATTTCCTTTCTCCTAATTACTTTCCTTATCTCAATCACACTTATTATAATAACAAGCCCCTTCGTTTATTGGATTATCTTAAGTTCTTGATATTGAATCTTTTTTCAGTTAGCCTCCTGTTACCTTATACAAGAATGTGTGTGCTCTGTTTTTCCATCTCCGTCCCATGTAACTTGCAGCTTGTTTATACAGAAGAACTCTTAAATTCCTATGCTAAACCCATTCTTCATGGTTATGATAACCTACCATGTTCTAAATCCCTCTTTATGTATCCCATTCTGCCCTTACCTTCAATTGAATCTTAACTTTGTCATATTCCATTTTATAGAAATCATCTTTTCTATTTCCATTCCTATTTTATCCTTTATGTCCTATTTAACCCTTTTACTCCCCAGGCTATTTGGAACTTTCCAACCCTTAACCCCCAGGGGTTATTTTTTTTCAAGCACATTTTGCAGTATTTTTTTTTTAAGTGGTTCTAACAGCCTTAATTTTTGTCATAGAGAGGTCAGATTGGTCTCATTCTCTTGGAAAATGCCTGAAGTTTCTCCAAATTTATAAAAGATATGCAAAAAAAAAAAAATGTAAATAGCAGTTTTTTGCAAGGACGTACCGGTACGTCCATGGGGGTAAAGGGATGAGTTTTGTGAAACTTACCAGTACGTTCTTTTGGGGGTAAAAGGGTTGAGTTTCAGTTACCATTTCACTTCTTGCACCTTTATTTCATACTTTTGACGTGGTCTGCATTTTTATCACATTTTCGCCCCACCATTCTTTAAGGTTTTTCCTATTTGATATGCTACAATCTCTGTTATGTTATTGCAATATTGTGATAGAATAATCTACGTATATTTAATCCTGTTTTATACTCTCATAAACCTACTTCTTTTTTTTCTCACTCTTATTCTCTCCTACATTTCTACATTGGATAATATGGTTGGGATTACTACTGTTTCATACATTTTGGGTTGTACAGTATTTCCAGGGCCATATCCCATATGTTTGCTATGTTACCATACTTCATTATTTCATGCCCCTAAGTATTCCACTTTATCATTTCCTTTTTCGAATGTTCAGTTACGATCCTCTTCATTACATGCACACAAATATTCATATTCTATTCTCTGATGTCCCCCTTTTTTAACTTTTTTACTTGCTTATCCTCCTCTTTACTTCTAAATGTTAACATTCCAGTATTTCTGATTTGGTGCTAAATGTAAACTTTTTCAAGATTTCCATGCTATGGCAGTTGTCTATTGCTACTCTGTCTTCCTTTCTGCTGCTGGGGAACACTGTGCGTATACAAGTGCTTCAATTTCAACCCCTTTATAAGTGTTAGCCTTTTCTGACGTGTTTTCCACCTTACATACCTCAGTTTACAAGCTTAGTTTGTTCCAGGATAAAGCTCACAGACTAAAATGCCCGTATTCTAAATCAATTTTCCCCATTAGAAATAAAGGAAATACACTCGATCCATTCCAAAAGTCCATAAATACATATATACACTCCTTTTTAAAGGGTTGTGATGGTATGTAGTGAACATGTTATAACCCCTAACATGAAAAAAGGTGAATATGGAAGGAAATATTAGCCCACAAATGTACAGTGCTTGTAAACCAATTTGAATTTTCCTGCTTGAATACTGAGATGCTTGTACAGTATACTGTACTGAGTTACTAGTAAGCCGAGATTCTACTCTACTTGTTTTTATCTTTCCCTTCGGAGCCTCTGTAGTTTATGGGGAAAGGCCTTGGATCGGTTGAAAATCGAGAAAAAAATGTCCAAAATTGGCTTTTTTTTTTTTTTTTTTTTTTTTTTTTTTTTTTTTTTTTTTTTTTTTTTTCCCTCTCAAGGGAATGATCACAAAATGAAATAATATATTCACTGAATTTGTAAATGCTTGTCCCAACAATCCACATACTAGGACCACTCTGCGCATGAAAGTTGGAAACGTGCAAGAAAAATGGGCAACTAACCCAAAATTCCCTTCCTAACCTGACCTACAAGCCGTGTCCTTACCTTCCTCGTGATCCAACCGGTTAGCCCCCTGCGACCCCCCCAACCACTGTCGCTAACATATAAACCCCGCAAACCCAACCAAACCGAACCAAGTAGTTCCCAGGTCACAACCCCTAGCCTGGGGCTTGCCCCCGGACCCCCTTCGTAAGTCTCTCTCCTACACAAAAAACGCTATGGGCAGCACTCTAAATTATACTTAACCACATTGTAATAATAAAAAAGTTACTCAGGATTACCTTAATATTTGTAGTTGGTGAAGTCATAATCCTCGGGTTCTTGCGTCTTCACAGGGACCCCTAAAGTCACTTAAGAGCCCTTTTCGAAATAAAAAGTGAAAAAATTACTGGGTAACTTGAGTAAAGTCCCGTAGGTCTAAAAACCTTATTGTCTTCAAAGTATCAAGCTGATCTATATGAGTAATAAACTCAACACCATCGCTCAAAGGGAAACTATATGGAACACGTCTGTCCATTACGGTGTTTAGCGTTGGAAAGGGTCGACCTCGTGTGTAGGTCAGTCTCGGGTCGAGGGGGGGAATTTAAAATTTTGAAGTCACGCGGCCAGCTAAAGTAGGCCTACAAGCGCACAGAAACGAAGGGTTAGTTCGGGTGGTTTGTTTGACACTGGCTTTATCTACCAAAACATCTTAACCCTTTTACCCCCAAAGGACGTACTGGTACGTTTCACAAAAGCCATCCCTTTACCCCCATGGACGTACCGGTACGTCCTTGCAAAAAAATGCTATAAAAATTTGTTTTTCATATTTTTTGATAATTTTTTGAGAAAATTCAGGCATTTTCCAAGAGAATGAGACCAACCTGACCTCTCTCTGACAAAAATTAAGGCTGTTAGAGCAATTTAGATAAAATATACTGCAAAATGTGCTGGGAAAAAAATAACCCCCTGGGGGTTAAGGGTGGGAAATTTCCAAATACCCCGGGGGTAAAAGGGTTAACTAGATGTTGGCTAACCTAACCTTTGGTTGTATATATAACAAATTGGTATTCGACATAATATCAGGACGTGTCCCAACAAACTAACATCTTAACAAGAGGTTAAAAATGAAGATTGTTGGGATTAGCGAAAACATAAGTCCGAACATCGATAACTGTTCCATCTTGTGCCACCAGCTGATAGGCGAACAGACCGCCGCCAAACGGGTGTTGTTATAGTCAGGCAGGAAACAATGCTTGGGGGAAATTTTACGATCGAGTAACTTGGCCGTGGCTTCAGGGGATGACGCATTGTAACGAACATTCCCTAACCTAACAATTCATGATAATCACCATAGCAGTATCAAATGTCACTATGAATAACATGTCCCTAAAAACAACAAACTTACTAGTTAGTAAAAATGTAGATTGATGGGACAGTATTAAATTGTAGAAACGAACGATTCTTAGACTGGGATGACACGGGCTCTATCTCTCGGGAAAGTTGGAAACTAAGCAGGAGTTACCCGTGACTGACGTTGGGACGGTGCTGAACTTGGAAAATATTGCCGTGGTAAAGGTAAATTATGATATTATTCAAAATGATAAAATAACATCATATGTATTGGATCATAGTAAAGGTAAATTATGATTTGATTCAAAATGATAAAATAACATCATATTATGGTATATTGGATCATAGTAAAGAACATCTTCCCCATAATGAAAAACAATTTGGCGAGTATTAAGAAAGATATCGCCCTGTCCCTAAAAACTACATTTACCCTAAATCTATTTCCTCTGTTTTGTCGTCTTGTGTCCACCAGTGTTCTTCCTATCATGTTTATTTCACATACTATTGAGGCCCCTTTCCACCCTACCATATTTCCTATTCCCTAGCTCTTTAGCACTGTACAATCAACAGGGTAAAGTTTATCAAAGCACTTGTACGTATCTCCAAACTGTACATATATTGGGGCCCTCGAGTACTTATCATAATCTACAACTGCGTTGAGTGTAATCCGATGCTCTGCTTTTGATTTTCCATCCATTCTACTGTACTGGTGTTTACTTGTCTTTAATTTAATTACTCCTTTGATTTTACTCAGTATCAATTTTTAACCCTTTTACCCCCAAAGGACGTACTGGTACGTTTCACAAAACTCATCCCTTTAACCCCATGGACGTACCGGTACGTCCTTGTAAAAAACTGCTATTTACATTTTTTTTTTGTAATTTTTTATAATTTTTTGAGAAAATTCAGGCATTTTCCAAGAGAATGAGACTAACTTGACCTCTCTATGACAAAAATTAGGGCTGTTCGAGCAATTTGAAAAAAATATACTGCACAATGTGCTTGAAGAAAAATAGTCCCCGGGGGGGTTAAGGGTTGGAAAGTTCCAAATATCAAGGGGGTAAAAGGGTTAAGAGTTTATTCATTGTATCTGTTACTTACTTTTCTTTATTTACTGACAGTATCACCTTTCTGTTCCAATCCTAAGGATTATGTAACCATTATTTCCTCTTATTTCATTTATTAATATCTCCAGGCTTTCCTTCATGCATTTTCCAATACACTATTCTTGATCATTCTATTACTACCTTTATATCTATTCTTGTCTTTTAAGCTTTTCAAAATATGCCCCAGTTCCTCCATTTTGGTCTTCTACCTCCCTCCCTTCTGACTGCTGTGGATGTTGTCCAGTGCATCACTAATTGCTTTCTTCAGTAGTTTTTCCTTCAGCAGTACATGTCTCTCAGAAATAGGTCCATATAAAGTTTCTCAAATTCCTTTATTCTTTGTACATTTTTATTTAATTCCTCCTCTTCATTCTTTACTCCATACATTATGGCTTCATTATGGACATCCATATTTCACTTCGGCCCAAAAAGCTGCTCGAAATACTCCTTTTCTTTCGTAATCCCCTATACTGTTTTTCTTACTCTATCGCCTTGCTTTTGTTCCTTTCCCTTAATGATATACAGTCAAACCTGCGCTAGTGAGCCCCCCTGGGGAATTTGATAAAGTGGGTCACATACAAAACTCACATTGCACTTTAGTATTTTTCATGTTAAAATTGATTTTCATGTTTTAGACATACAGTATTAGGTCTTCTATATCGGTTCATTTAAGATGTGGGGAAGTGGGTGCACTTGGAACCCTCCTAGCCCGTGCCCTATATAGGTTCTACAGTAGAATCCTCTTATTTTACCCACATCTTCTCAATTTTATGATGGTCACTTTGCGTATCTACTTTAGTTTCTTAGTCTGCTGCCATGCTTGTAGTAATTCTGTAAATTTCCTCCCAACTCTGGCATCTGTCTTTCAACTCTTTTTATTTCCTGTAACATATTCTTATTTAGTTCTTCATACTCCTTTAACTCCCCCATTCATTACTTGTTCACACCTTCTGGTACTGCTTGTACATCCTTTTATTGATTTGAGGCAGCCCAAACGAAATAAAAACAGGCCTTCTATTTCTATTTTCTGAATCCCAGTCACATATTTTCCACTGATTGCCTTTGTCACAGTGCTTAAAATGACCACACCAATTTACTAATTTTTACACTACACAGCTCATCTATTATTCTCCACTGCAAATATATTTGGTGTCCTGAGTTGATATATTAGTGTACTGTTCGTTCTTCTGTATAGGCGTACCTTGTGTCCCTATATCAATCAGTTTACTTATCGTATAACTGAACTGATAGTGAGGATTCACTCTGGTACAGCCTGAAGAATCCCCCTGTTGCTCTTTGCTATCCATACTCTCTCTGTCACTGGTGCAAGTATGTTTTGTATCACGCTCTTCTCTCTTTCTATTCTGTCTTGGATTCTCTGTCATTTTTATTGTTCTTTTTTCCAGGTTTCATTTTTATGCCTTTCTTTCTACTGCACTTTTCTCTTTCACTTGTTGGCCACCACCTTTGCTCCCTTGACTCCTAATTTAGTTTAAACTCATCATAAAGTGATGAATAGTCAATTGCAACATGTAACTTCGTACCTACCTTCAATGTTCAAGTTCTTTCAGTCCCTCCCTGTACAGTTCCACTTTCCATTCCCTTCGATCTTCTACATCTCGCACTTCACCAACCAAACAATACTTAGCTAATAGTTTTGCTCCTTGCCGTGACAGCTCAGTGATCATTCCACCTGCATTAGCTCAAAGATATGGCTTCACAAGACTTACAAATTGTTTCTTTTTTATCTGAAGTTTTTACCATTTTCTATAAGGGGTTACCGTTTCCTATAGGCCTTTTATACATATGACCTCATATTTTAAATCGTTCCTTTTATAAAATGGTTTTGGTTGAAACCTATTCTAGAAAAACATAGTCTTGCAAATTTCCTTTGAAAAGGGATTCCATTTAAACTTTTCCATAAAAAAAATAGTTAAGAACATTCTTAAAGTTAAAAGTTCCTGGAAAATGTAGAGCTTCAGAATATCCTTTTAAGATAGCGTACAGTCAGATTAAATCCTTCTGTGTTCAGTCGTTGCTTCCTAACTGCCCTATCCACCTTCTTGTATACTGCGTATCTTGCTCTCCTAGTCCTTTCTGTGCATATCGTTTATCATGTTATTTTACCATCTGAACCATGGCTTTTTAATTCTCCTCTTCCATTCCACCTCTGTCATGATCCTTTTACAGACCAGTCTCCTTTGTTGAGCCTTCTCCAATACCCTACTACTATGATTAAAATCATTTCTGATTCTATCACCTCATGGTTATGCACATTTATCTCAACATCATTATTTCTGCTACTTCCATTGTGTTTTTTAGGTTTACCTTATCCCCTACACCTTGACTCAGTAAACCATTGCCAATTTGATTACACTTTTACAAAGATTTCCTTTGAATATTTACACTGATCCTCTTGTCTCAAGATTCCTTTGATTACATACAATTGATACAAACATTCTGTATTCTGTAGTTGAATTTCAAGTCCCCATTTCACTCCTTTGATGTTATCCGAGCCCAAATCCACTGTACCTGGTCTTCCTTCCCCTCCTGTCCAGATATTCAACTTTATTCCTGATTATCTTCAAGTATCTACTTCTTTCTTTTTTCTACTTCCACCTCTATTCTTTCTCCAGTCAATCCAACCAAAACCATATCAGCAACAGACACCTCCTCTACATCTGATGTTATAAGGTCTATTGTAAGGTCAAAGCTGATCCTTGGTGCTGACCAATTCTCACCTTACACATTTCTCTAATACCAACAGTTTCTTATGTGTGTGGTTACGTCTCGATACGTATCCTGTATCATTGTAACATAGTTTTGGAGAAACCCTTCCCTCTCTTACTGTATATGTCTATACTTCCTGCCTTTGTACATTGTTTTTTTTTTTCCAAATCAATCCTCATTTATTGCAGTTTCCCTTTTTATTCTTTCTTGTATAATTTTCTCATGAATCTACAGTATGTCATATGATTTTTATCCCACATAATTAGAGCAGTCTGGGAAATCCCCTTTTCATTAATACTTTGGGACCATGAGGCTGTTCATCCACCTTCCTGGTAATCATTCTTGGTGATAGATTTTAAATGTCCAGATTCACGGTATATTTATCCCTTCACTTTACAAACATTTTCACACATTGACTGGTATACCATCAGGTCTTGCTGCCTTTCCCATTTTCATTTTATCAAATGGTCTTTTCACTTTATTTTTACCTATATCAATATTACTCTTTGGTGGCCATAGTCTGTTATGCTTTCAGGGTTATCTTCATTTAATAACTGATCTGAATCTCTTTATATCTGCTTTTTTGCTATCTTGCGTTGTAATGAGACTGTGCGGTTACCATGAACCAGAATAAAACACACTTCTATTTTTATTCTTCTTTATTAAAGACACACACATTCAAAGTTTTATCTTGAATATTACTTTAATTTCTAACCCTATCACTAATTTTCATACATGAAGTACTGTACTATGCCCTCTATTTCCCTTTGCCCAAAATTGTCACAACATAATATTTACCTAAACCAACTAAAGTAAGTAATATCACCAATCTTCAATCCAATAAACCTAACAGTGAATTTTGTACTAAATTACAAACAAATATGAATTCTGTATCATAACACGAGACTATATTTTTGTCATTATGCCCCAGTATTGTTTTCTTAATGAATAAAGATTTTTTTCTAAGAGTAAATACAATACACAACATAAATCGCACACAAAATATCACATTAGTTTTCACAAAAACATCACAATTTTCTATGATCTAATAATTTTTTTGCAAGTACATTATTTATTCAAGCTGTCAACTTCTTCTTTTCTTACAGCCTTCTTTACCGTTAATCTTTGACAGCATTTTCTCTGTCACTGCCACTTTTATCAGAATCTTACTCTCTCTTCTTACTGTCGGCTTCACTCTTAGTCATTGACAAAGGCTTGTTAAATTGACTTATCACTGTCATTAGAATTCCTATTTCTTCTTATTGCTAGTTTTACTCGTGCATTGACGAAAGCATATCTATATCGCTTTCATTAGCTTCCGAAATACCATAACTCACACCACCAAGTCCCCCTTCAATTAACTCTGGTGTCTCAAAAAAAAAAAAAAAATAATACCAGGGAATTGTGATGTAGGCTACAATCCCAGAGTTCAACATTCCACCACAAGAAAACAAAATTATTTAAAGAGGCAAATAGACAAAACATCGGATCGTAAAAAAGATAAACGCTAACTTTTTAGAAATAAGACTACTGTACTACATTTATCTTTCCATCCTTCATTAAGAAATCGGCTTTTATAAACCGTAGTGCAATCCTTTTCTGTATGCTGTCCGTAGTTCTCATAGTTACGAATCTTTTCCAACTAGATCTTGCTTTCACATCTCAAAACCCTTCTTCGTAGAGTACCATTATTCCATTTGAATCTGGTTACCAATATTCAATTTGACTGGTGTTTTTTACCGATTCTGATAACCTTTGCTGAAGAATTTTCCTTTTCCCTTCTTGGTGTTCTTAACCTTTTTACCCCCAAAGGATGTACTGGTACGTTTCACAAAACCCATCCCTTTACCCCCATGGACGTACCGGTACGTCCTCGCAAAAAAATGCTATAAAATTTTTTTTTTTCATATTTTTGATAATTTTTTGAGAAAATTCAGGCATTTTCCAAGAGAATGAGACCAACCTGACCTCTCTATGACAAAAATTAAGGCTGTTAGAGCAATTTAAAAAAATATACTGCAAAATGTGCTGGGAAAAAAATAACCCCCTGGGGGTTAAGGGTTGGAAATTTCCAAATAGCCTGGGGGAAAAAGGGTTAATTGAAGTTAATATATCAAGAACATCATTTTATTCTGTCTAGTGTTTTCAGTTGTTTTCCCGAAGACTACAGATGTTTTCCCTCTTACAAGACCTGGCCATCTTCTAGCACAACACGCTCATCCATTTTCCTCATTACCATTTGCCTATCTTAATTGTTTATGGCATTGAAATTTCCTGCTCTGATTATCAATAGCATCCGTCTCAATTGGTACTGATCTGCCTCCCCACACACTTCTTTTTTACAACATCAAGATATTTACGTTCCTAGTATTATATTAGTTTCCTAATCCGTCCATTATAATGATAGAGATCAATTTATACCTCAACTTCGTTTGCTAATCTTGCCACTCTCTCCACTCTTGACATAACAATGTTTGTGTAGGTATTCTATCACTTGCTTCTCATATCCTATAAGTATGTGGTATAATTCATCCTTCTTTGCAAGGCAGTTGTCTTAAAATTATTTTAGTACTGTACAAAGAATGGATGTTGTTGACACTTCTCGAAAATATTCTGACTTTTAGCTAGCACTTCCCCAATATTTTTAATACCAAAATTAAGCTTTCTTATACTAATGTGTAAAATTTAATGTATTCCTTTCCTCTTTATTATTGCTGTCATACTTATTTTTATCCTTCATCTAGTTCTATACATGTCTTTATCATTACACTAGGGAATCTATTTAACCTTGTTCAGATATAGTATTCTCTACCAGTGTTTTAATCTAGTAACATTATTGTTGTCATATAATTTTCAATATAGTCATCAGTAGATATTGATAGGCCTTGAAGTTTGGGGCTTGTTCTTCCTACTTACACCCTTCATTCCTTGCATACACATCCACCTGAAGTTAATAATCCCACACAATCTCTGGCACGTCATCCTCTTTTAGACATTTATTTTCTCATTTCATTATCCATGGACGCTGGCTAGAAACTTCTTAAGCAGGTTTTATTTATTTCTTTATTCTATAACTACTTCCTATTTAGTTAACATTTTTGTGCATTTGTTTCTAAAGTTACGTTATCTGTTTTCTTATTCAAATTCACTTGTTCTTATGGTACCTAGCACCTTACTCGCTCAGTCACTTACAATAATTTGCCTATGTTAATTTCTTAGATACTCAATAATATGGGTTTTCCTCTTTTAGATGCAGAATCTCATGATATTTCATCTTCCATACACATTTCTTCATAGCTGCTTCAGATTTGAAATCATCTCATACCAATGTCTATTTTAAAATTCACCCTGTGTCAGTCCATTATTATCCTAGAAGGTATTTAAGGTTTATCTTATACAATCAAGCATTCTTTAGAATCGTAACATTATGAACACTATATCATGAACAGATGAAAGGGAAGCATATTTTTCTAAGATATTCCTTTACAAGACTAACATTATCTCATTTTAATAATTTTCTCTTTACATTCCTTAACTTCCTCTCTATAATACTGTACTATATATGCATTATTACTACAGTATACCTCATTATTGTTGTATTTGTTTTTACCATTTTTCTCATTCTCATATTTATATAAACCAATATCCAAATCTTTTATTCATTCTCCCATTCTCTCTTCCCCCCTTTTTTGGTTCCTTGCTTTTGTCTTACAATAATATCCTATTTTTGTGTTTATACTGTATATTCCTGTGATCTTCCAGTATTTTGACCATATTCTCATCTATTTATATACTAATTCTATCAAAGCAATGTCATGAGAAAACAGCACACTCACGGAGACCATCTTCCTTATATCTGACTTATTGATGTTAATCACAAGATCAAAGATTTAGGGATTAAAAGCTAATCCTTAGTGTAACTTTCACTTAAAATTTTCTTGTATTTTTGCCAGAGCAGTTTGTTTATGTGGCTGCGTCTGTATAAATATCCTGTACCAGTCTTTGACAATTTTCAGAAACTCTCCCTCTGTAGTCATACGCTCTTTAGCCGGCATAGTCCCTTTTTTTTTCTTTCTATATTCCATTTTTGTCGTCTGCATAAATTACATCTACTGTATCCCTCCCTGGTATGAGCTTTGGTATATATATGTTCCTTCACTTTGTCATATATTCCCATACCTGAACTAGTATACCATCAGTTCCTGCTGTATTTCCCCTTTTTTTCCCTATACTATTTCCATCTCGTCTCATCTCTACATATTTACACTTTTGTCCTTTCTGGCTCGCAATTATTCCCTATTGGTACATTGCTCCTTTTACAAGTCAGAAAATATATTTTGACCTGTCTTCCTTCACAACAGGAAGTTGTGTTGATTGTCGTATCAGTGCTAATGTTTTATAATTTTATAATCGCATTCAATATGTTCATTTATATTACCTATAATGCTTAGTCTTTCTTCCAGTTCTTTTTATATCGTCATTTTATCCATCTCTCTCCTGAATCTATTCATAACTTTATCATATCCTACTTGTGCTGCAAAAATATCATATACAGTATTCAAAACGATTAAATCACAGCAATTTTTTTCTTTTTGCTATTCGATTTTTATTTTCGTCTGTAATATTTTTCCTTCCTTTTCTTGCTAAGGAAAACTATTACTGCACTTCTTCCACTCAGGTCAGTCACTATATAATTCCTTAAATATGACTCTATTCCCTTGCCCTATCACTAATTTTTTATATGGCAGATACTGTACTAAACTCTGTTTCCCTTTTCTCAAAATAAAGACAGCATATTTTTCACCATGAAATATTCCTCATCATCTCCTCCTACACATATTGACGTAAAGGGCCTCGGTTAGATTTTGCCAGTCGTCTCTATCTTGAGCTTTTAAATCAATGCTTCTCCATTCATCATCATCTTTATGCTTCATAGTCCTCAGCCATGTAGGCCTGGGTCTTCCAACTCTTCTAGTACCTTGTGGAGCCCAGTTGAAAGTTTGGTGAACTAATCTCTCTTGGGGAGTGCGAAGAGCATGCCCAAACCATCTCCATCTACCCCTCACCATGATTTCATACACATATAGCACTAGAGTAATCTTTCCTATATTTTCCTATCTAATCCTTTCCTGCCTTTTAACTCCCAATATTCTTTTGAGGTCTTTGTTTTCAAATCTACAAAATCTGTTGGATTTTGTTTCAATATTAGAATAAACTTAAAACTTCTTATTTACCTAAACCAACTAAATTAGTAAATATACTCAATATTCAATCCAGTTATCTGAAAACTGAATGCTATACTTAATTGCAAATAAACTTGAATAAATAAGATTCACCATAATACCACAAAATCTTTTTTCTCCTTGTAGAAAGTTTTATTATATCACAATCTTCAGGGAGTGAATAATTTTTTTGCGGGTACAGTACTTTATTCAGTCTGTAACCTGTGTATTCTATTCTGTTTAATATACATCTGTAACCAGAATCTCTTTCATTTCTTACAGTCCTCTTTACCCTTAATCTTTGACAAAGCTTTTACCATTTCACAGTCACTTTTCATCAAAATTCACTTTTCTGGTCGTACTGGTGGCTCTGTTTTTACTAATTGACAATGTCTCGTTAACCTTGCTATCACTGTCTTTATACTTTCTTTTTTTTCCATATTGCTGATTTTACTCTTAACACTTTCAAAAGCTTATCGGTCCTGCTGCCATTAGCTTCGGAAATGCCGATACACGAACCACCAGGTCCCCACAGATTATACCATTCCCCTCTTTTCAACATTCCATCTAAAGGAAACAGAATTGTCGGGAAAAAATAAAAACATTAGATTGTACAAAATCAATAACGAAAAAATGTTAAGACTCCTACATTAATCTTTCCGTCCATCATTATGATATTAACTTTTAGAAACATTTACAACAGTGCAATTAGTTTCATTATGCTGTTATTTACTTCTCATAATTATTAATCCAGTCTCTTTTTTTCAAATTGATCGTGCTTTCATATGTCAAAATCCGTCTTCTCATCAATATTCTTTCTAACAGTGATGCTTCTGTCAGTGATTCTGATAACCCTAGCTGATCAAATTCATATACTAAACATGTCTCTCTCCACCCTGAATGAGAACTTTTTCTATAATCACTTCAGTACAGTAGAGAGAGAGTGCATCTTTTGTGGTAACTAAACTAGTCTTTAGCCATCATTTCAGTATTTTCAACTCGGATAGTCGTCATATTCTTAGGTGTAGGCTAACATTTTTTTTCATTATTCCCTCATTAACTTATGCTTATTGTTATTCTTCTGGTTCTATTTATATTGTTTCTATTTATTTCTTTATCATGTCTTTGTGCGTGCCATTTATACTTTTAAATGTTGCTGGTTAACCTTTGCAGTCTCCTTTACTGATCTGTAATAAAGTTCCGTCATCATTTATTTTTCAAAACGGCCTTCATTTGTTTTGGGGTCCATTCTTATAATCTTCACTATTTACTTATCTCTAATATAGTACAGAGTTCTAAGTTCACTTATATTTTTATCCAATGCATCCATATAGCCTCTTTATATGCTACTTTTTGCTTTGATTCCTTTCCAGTAATCATAAGCTTCTTGTTTCTTATGATGAGTAGCATTCATCTCTCTATCCATTTCCCTCTTCTACTTTAAACTTTTCCATTACATTGAAAATAGTTATTCAATGACCCAGGATAAATACTTGACAATTTTTTCCAAAGTTCTTATTCACTTATTGCTGGTTTCACTCTAAAACGTTTTCTTAATAGCTACCTGTCTTCTCAAACATTGCACATACAAGGTATTTCCCCCCCCCCCTCTTCTAAAGATATAACAACTTTATTGACTGCAGTCACTGAACATTTACACATGCACACTAAAGTCTGCTGTACTCTTGCTACTCTTATGGTACCTAATACGCAAACTTACCCATATGATCTAACATGTCACCGTACATTTGTATCCCTTTGGTAGTCACAGCTAATAATATAACCATTACTAAGACTTCATGTAGTTCCTTTATACTCCTATATTCTAAGAAGCCTCTCAGATAGTACAGTAGTGATATCCACACAAATTTAATCCCTAAAAGTGGGGCAAACATCCCCTTTCTCATACATTCCCACAATTTTTCATTTCCCCATATATCTAAGACCATCATTTACAATTTGGGTGTCCAATTACACTCTATGACGTCTTTATCTATTAATTCAAAATATCCTACCATATTTATTTGTTGTAACAGTCATTTTACAAACTACTTTGGGGTAATCCAAACATATATTACCATTCTCTTCCCATATACTAAACCATGCATATCTTTCAAACTCTAGGGCTCACTTAGTTGAACATTTTCATACTCCATTTTCTCTACATCTATTATTTCCTGAGACATTCTTTCTCATCTGGCCATTGCTTATACATACAGGTTTATCAACCATGGCAAAATGAGCAACACTAACTAAAATTTCACAGAACCACACATACTGTACTCTGCACAATACACTTTTTTCTTATTCAACCCTTTTGTAGCCTTATCAGGTATGCACATTACTGTATCATATGCTTTGTGCATCCTGGAAAAGCTGTATAAACCTGACCACATTTCCATACTAATCATATCCTGGAAGAATGACTCCAGTGCCCATTATTCTTGAATAAAAGATTCTCCTATCTGCCTCCACACATTATACCTCAGTCCACTACACTTGAAAACCATTTCAATTTGTTTTGTCTTCCCACAATCCGTATACTGATCAATCTCATTACATTAAAATGTGGTACCTAATGACCTCTTTTCTTTATATATCTGTGTTTCCACCTGCTGATCTAATTTCTTAACTTTTTATGTAAAAGCACTCTCAAACATCAACTTACCAATCGTCGTTCATTTAGGTAGAAACGTAGATATTAAATTTGCATCTTCAGCATCCTCCAATTTTGTTCTTCTTTTTCTCATTATTATAATAAACAGCAAATGACACAGGTCTTGTCTTTGATAGATACCAACAGTTTGAGTGGGACTCGAACCCCAGTCTGGCGTTCACCAGTCAGGGATGTTACCACATCGGCCACCACAGCCCTTCTTCAATACCTTATGCTATTATTGATTTATCCATTAAAATCATTTCCTATTCTTTCTGTCAATTGTTCCACACATCCCAAAATCATTTTGTTTCTACACATACTTCACTCGGGTTTGTATTATTAGGAAAAATACAAATTACTTCTAAATTTGTCATATTTCTGCTACTTCTATTTTTCTTTCTTAGGCCTACCTTATCCCCACATCTTAGCTCTGTAAACCATTGCCTATCCAATTACACTTTTAAAATGTTTTCCTTTGAACATTTGCATCATTCTACTCCTGGACTTCAGCCCGATTGGACCTCTCCCAGCTCTCTCCTAGCAGCCATCATAGTAGCTTAGAACAAGCTTGGATCCAACATTGATCTAAGTGATAGCTCCCTTGCTGCCACTCAACCTAACCCCTATTCCTTATCCCCCCCCACCCACACCTCCCTGCCCCTCCTACTCCTTACTCTCAAGTACCACTTGTCTGTCTCTCTCCTCCTTGAACTTCAACTCTAACTGCTAACCATCAGTAGCCCTTTTCCCCTGGAGTTGCCGTTGTGGTCTTAAAACTCTCTGGGGGCACTGGGTATTGCTGCACCGTTTAGGCTCCTGCTCCTTCAGTAGTGCCTACATAGGATAGGGCTTAGTCATAAGTCACTGTCTTTTATTAAGTGATAACTAACATCTTTATCTTTAATCTTATAAGTTTTTTGGTTCTAGCCCCCTTGATAGTCACAATTTTTAGAATATTTTTGCAGTTCCCTTAAGAAGTTGATATTGCTCCATCCAACCCCAGGCTCAAAATTTGTCTCATGTTGTTCCTTCACCATTTTTTCGAAAAATTAAAAATTTTCATTCGCCCAAAAAGTAAGTGTAAATTCCATAAAGATTTTATCATTCTGAAATCTCATTTAAGCAGTGTAATTTCCGTAGACTTTTCCCCCTAAATAGACATAATTATTCAATTAATATTATTTAAATTAAAATATCAGTCTCTCTCGCGGTAAAATGAGTAAAGTCAAAGTAAAAGACACTAGTTAAGGATCTGACAATGAAGCCCGTAGGCAGGCTGTATGGAGTATCCTACAGGATAACTCCTGCTTCATCCATAAATTGACTAAATTCAATAACATTTATTTGGCTATAGCTGATAAAGCCACAAGTGAAAAGATCATCCTTCCTAAAACTAAGGAATCAGTCCTTAGTAAGAACTTTGAAGTCCTAGATCCCCCTCATCTGAATGTCTCACGCACCTTGGTCATTATACAGGCTGACAGTATAGTTTATAACCTCTCCGAAGCTGATTTGAAAGTTGAAATTGAACAAAGGAATAAAGTTAAAGTAACAGAGGTCATCAAATTGCCAACCACCAAATCTACCTTCAAAGTTCGAATAGAAACCATACAAATGGTGAGAGACAGCCTTACCAAAGGACTGCTCATTCCCATCCAATCATTCCCCTCCCAAATACCTGGCCCAGGACGTGTTTGTTTCTCTATCTCAATGCATGAAATGTTATAAATACAATCACACAAAAAAGGACTGCCCTCAACCTACCTATAAAAGATGTTCACCATGTGCCTCATTAGAGCACTTTTGGACTGAATGCTCATTTCACTTCATTAGTCGCTGCTATATTCTTACTCATGGGTGGCCTTATTATGTTATTCTTCTAAGGTTATTTTCATTCACTAATAATTCTGATATTCCCTCAATCTATTTCTTACATTTTCCTAATTTCACAATGCATTCCTATCCTAGATCTGGTCGATGGACGCCAGGTCTTTAGTTTCTTCATTTATGCATTTTGCTCTCTTGTGTTGTTGTAAACTGTGGGGTTATGATTATCCAGAATAAAACACACTTCTCTATATTTCAATTAAATTATTTACATATATACATGCAATCATATTCATCTACAGTAGTTTTACCTTAAATACTACTTTAATCCCAAACCTTATCTCTAATTTTTCATACAGCTGATATTGTACAACACATTGTTTCCCTTTGCCTAAAATTAAGCTCCATATTTTTCACTGTAAGACATTAAAAACACTTACAGCATGTCATTTACCTAAATCAACTAAACTATTCAATATCGCCAATCCTCAATCCAATAAACTTAACAATGAAGGTTATATTGAATTACAAACAAATACGAACAAATATTAGAAATATGTATCATAATTGGATATTGTTTTCTTTGTCATAGTACAACAATATAGTTTTCTCTTTATTTAGAGAGCTTTAATCCATGGGCAAATACTATACACTACATAAATAACACAAAGATACCCCTATTGATTTTAAAATAACATTACACAATCTTTAAGCAACGAATAATATTTGTACAAATACAGTACTGTACCTTATTCACTGTCATCTGTTTTTTCCACTCTTTCTTAATATACAGATGTAATCAGAATATTTTTCATTTCTTACTGCTGTCTTTACTCTTGACCTTAGACAGTTTTCTCTATTTAACTGTCACCTTCATCAAAATTCACCTTTCTTTTCTTACCGGCAGCTTTATTTTGAAGTAATTGACGATGCTTGTTAACTTCACTGTCACTCTCATTAGATTTCGATTCTTTTCTTGTTGCTAGTTTTATTATTACTCCGACAAAAGCTTATCTCTCTTGTTATTAACTTCCGAAATACCAATCTTTAGCATCATTTTCAGAAACTCGCTATCTCATATATCGTGATAGTTCTTGCCTTGGTACTAAGTTATATAAGCCTTTCGGTTTTTTCTATAGTTTTTCATTTTCAAATCACGAATATTCCTTAGTCATTTCTGCTTTTCTCTGTATTCCATTTCATGTCTTAATGCATAAATTGTATCCTCTGTACCTTTATTACAGGTTCCTTAGTCTATTTTCCATAATTATTTCATAAATCTTAATTGAGTAGGATATCGAATCTGCCTCACTAATTAGAGCAGGGTTGTGAATCACACTTTTTGGGGGGAACAAGTCGTCTATTCCTCCAGCGGTAATCTCTCTTGTCTGATTACTAGACAATTCTTCTTCACCCAAGGGGTTAACTACTGCTCAGTAATTGTTCACTGGCTACTTTCCTATTGGTAAGGGTAGAAGAGACTCTTTAGCTATGGTAAGCAGCTCTTCTAGGAGAAGGACACTCCAAAATCAAACCATTGTTCTCTATTCTTGGGTAGTGCCATAGCCTCTACCATGGTCTTACACTGCCTTGGGTTAGAGTTCTCTTGCCCGAGGGTACACTCGGGCAAACTTTTCTATCTAGTTTCTCTTTCTCTTGTTCTGTTAAAGTTTTTATAGTTTAAATAGAAAATATTTATTTTAATATTGTTACTATTCCTAAAATATTTTATTTTTCCTTATTTCCTTTCCTCACTGGGCTATTTTCCCTGTTGGGGCCCCTGGGCTTATAGCATCCTGCTTTTCCAACTAGGGTTGCAGCTTAGCATTTAATAATAAAAATAATAATAATAATAGAAGTTACACATCAATCCCTTCATTTCCCAAATATCCCCACACCTCAACTGGTGTACCATGAGTTCATGCTGCCCTTCTCTCCTTTACACTTGATCCTATTCTCTCTAAATCTCATATCTATTTATATCTGTAACTTGTCCTACTTGTCTGTTATTATTTTAAGGTTCTCCTCATTGAATAACTTCCAACAGAAGTCTCTCCCAATTAGCTCTTATTTCCCATTCAGATAACTCTCTCCTACTTATACATATTCACAACTGCTGTATAGGGGCTACTTTTCAGTTGGTTAGGGAGAGTGACCCCTATGCTTGAAAATTAAACCCTTGTCTCTTAAGATTTGTATAGTGACAGCCTGTGTACCATTGGTCTTCCACTGTCTGGGGTTAGAGTTCTCCTTCTTGAGGATACACTCATGCACACTATGCTGTTTCTTTATTTCCTTTCTTCACTGGGGTGTTTTTCCTTTTAGAACCCTTGGCTTATAACATCCTGCTTTTCCAACTTGGTTACAGCTTAGCTAGCAATAATGATAACAATGATAATAATAATAATTAATTAAATTTGTTTTTAAGTATTTATTCACTGTGGGATTCCTTCTATTCTCTGGCCGTTCTGTGAATTTACATAACTAAGGTCTTCTGTAACCACATTTGCTAATTCTATGAAGGTTACAGCTTGGCAATTAATTTGGTGCTTTTCAAACATTTCTCTCATCTTACTGACATCTAACCTCCTTTTCAATCTAATCTGATGGAATATTATCGCCTACTTTATAACTTGAATGACTTTCATTCGATAACAATCTTATTTTAGGCCTTATATTCAGTACGTTTTAAATTTCACTACATATATACATGGATACATCCCAAAACGTTTACGCACTGTTGCATTGTAATACAAGGAACATACACATATACATAAATTCCCATTCATTGTTTCGTTATTTTTATACAGTATTACACTGTACTGTATGCTCAGTCAATTTATTCACACGCAGCTTATCTTCCATCTTCTCTCTTGCAGTTACCACTTATTCCTGAAATTTAGTAAATATAGAAGTAAAAAGTTTCCAATGCATTTCAAAGATTCATAGATTACATTTTGTTTATTCATATTAGACATGGTATCCTTTCACATGCATTCTTGTATGTTATAGCTACACCACATCCATTATCCATTGATGTAATTTCACCTCAATTAATTTTACTTTTTACTCAAGCACATCATCATATCTACTTGAACACACATTTCTTCTCAGGAATCATTTTCATCTATTCATTACATGTTCTTCGAAACCAGTGGGGTTAACCAAATTTGTACTCATTGTTTCCCTGAATCAACCCAAATCCATTCATGTTTCATGAACCTCCAGCACTTTCATTCAGTATGAAGAATCCATTGTTTTCAGCTGGTCCATTCTCTTTCATAGTTATGATACATTTTGTGGTGCACCAAAAGCTGAAAATTTGACCTATGGGGTAGAAACAACTCGCGAATATGATCTTGCTGTTGTAGAACACCACACTAAACACACTTCTAACACTTCAAATCAAATGGGTTGCAGTAAAATAAACCTCAAAAAATTGCGAAAAACAACGAAAAACGTAAGAAAATGCCAAAACACTTTGAAAAACCATCCGAAAACAACGAATTACACACAGAACGTCCGAAAACAGTGAAAAACAAAAAAATACCTCCAAAAACGATGAAAACACCAAGAAAATGTCCGGAGACACTAAAACACAAAGAAAAAACATCCGAAAATTACAAATTACACACGGAAAAAAGCGCCCAAACATGACAAATTATGCACTAAACATGTCCGAAAACGGTAAAAACACAAATAATTTCAAAAACAACAAAAGACTCCATCTGAAAATGCCGAAACACAATGAAAAACCATCCGAAAACAACGAATTATACAAAAAAAAATGTCCAAAAACAGTGAAAAACCAAAAAATACGTCCAAAAACATCGAGATATAGGGAAAAACATCCAAAGTGACGAATTATTCACAAAAGAACGTCTGAAAACGGTGTTAAACACTAAAATAATCTTTAAAACAAAAAAATGTACAAAACATCAAAACACAAGGAAAAAAATGTACGAAAATGACGAATTACACATAAAAATCGTCTGAAAACTGGGAAGAAAAACAAAAATACGTCCTTTAAAGACAAAAATCACCGCAATGAAGTCTGAAAATGCTGAAACACATTGAAAAAAAGGTCTAAAAACAATGAATTACACACTGAAAACGTCCGAAAACGGTGAAAAACAAAAATATACGTCCGGAAACGATGAAAACATCAAGAAAATGTCCAAACACACCAAACCCCATTAAAAAAAATGGCTGAAAATGACAAATTACACATAAAAAACGCCCGAAAACGGTAAAAAACACATACGTTCTAAAACAACAGACACCTAAAAAAACATCTGAAATTGATGAAACACAATGAAAAACCATCCGAAAACAAAGAATTATTCACAAAAAATGTCTGAAAACTGTGAAAAACCAAAAAATATGTCCGAAAAGACTTCTGAAAACACAGAAGCACAATGAAAAACATCTGAAAATGACAAAATAAACAGAAGAATACGTCCAAAACCCCTGAAGAACACCGGAAAGAAACGTCTGAAAATGCCGAATCACAATGAAAGATTGACCAAAAGCGATGAATTACACACAATAAAGTCCCAAAACAGTGAAAAACCCGAAACATGTCCGAATAAGATGACTAATACTGAGAAATCGTCCGAAAATGCTGAAACACAAAAAAAAATGTTCAAAAACAACAAATTACACACATAAAACATCCGAAAACTGTGAAAAACACAAAAAACATCCAAAAACAATGAAAAGCACTGTATAAACATCCTAAAATCCCAAAACACAATGGAAAAAAGGCTGAAAATGACAAATTACTCGCAGGAAACGTCCAAAAACGGTGAAAAACGCAGATATGCATCTGAAAACGACGTATAACACCGAAAAAACTTCTATAAGAACCGAAACATAGGGGAAAAACGTCGGGAAGTGACAAATGACTCACCAAAAATGTCTGAAAACGGTGTTAAACACACAATCTCAAAAACTACGAAAAGAACAAAAAAATGTACGAAAACATCGAAACAATGAAAAAACGTACGAAAATAAACGTCTGAAAACCAGGGATAAAAACGACAAAAATCACCACATAAAAGTCTGAAAACTCTGAAACTCATTAAAAAAAACGTCTAGAAAAAACTTCTAAAAGCGATGAATTACACACTAAAAAAGTACGGAAACGGTGAAAAACAAAAAAATACTTCCAAAATGACAAAAAACAAGAAAACGACCGAATAGGCTGAAACAAACGCCTGAAAACGACAAATTACACACTTTATATGTGCGGAAACGGTGAAATATCCTGAAACATGTTTGAATACGACAAAAAACACTGAGAAAACGTCCAAAAATGCTGAAACACCATGATAAAAGTCTGAAAACGACGAATTACACACAAAAAACATCCGAAAACAGTGAATGAAAACAAAAATACGTTAGCAAAAGACGAAAAACACCAAATAAACATTCGAAAACGCTGAAACACAGTGATGAATCGACGAATTATACACAAAATACGTCAGAAAACGATAAAAAACACAGATAACGTCTGGAAACGCTGAAACACAATGAAAAACGTCCGAAAACCTAGAATTAAATAAAAAAAAAATCCTAAATATATTAAAAATAATGTTTAAACGTCCAAAAACGCAGAAACTCAATAAATAATTGTCCAAAAACAATTAATTACACATAGAAAACAGTGAAAACCCTTAAATTACATACTAGTACGACGAAAAACACCGAGAAAACGTCCAAAACGCTGAAACTCCATAAAAACCTTCCAAAAACAACGATTTACACTCATAAAATGTCCGAGAATGGTAAAAATCCCGGAAACAAGTATCTAATAATCACTGACAATGCTTTTTCTTGTAGAATATCTACACTTTTTAAACTTAATAAATTAATGCATGTGTAGGCTAACATTTTTTTTTCATTATTCCCTTATTAACTTTATGATTGGTGTAATTCTTCTGGTTCTATTCACTTGTTTTTTTGTGGTTTGTATATTAACATTATTGTCATATTAATTTTTGTTCCCCTATTTTGTTTCTATTTATTTCTTTATCATGTCTTAATGTGCCATTCATACTTCAAACGTTTATGGTTAACCTTTACAGTCCCCTCTTGATATTATTCGATTCCAAGTCCACTTTACCCTGTCCTCCTTCACGTTGCATCCCTAGATGCCTGTCTCCATTTTTTTCCACTTTCAACTCCATTCCTTCTCTAGTTAAGTGTACAAAAATGTCGTCAGCAAACAGCATGCCCCAAGGGACCCCCACCTGTTGTTGTGAGGGTCAAAGATTTAGGGTCTCTAGATCCAACAGTTTCTTTTTTGTGTTGTTAAATCTCCCAACAAATCCTTTATGACTGTAACATAAATCAGAAAAATCTTTCCATCTCATATTTGTCTGTACTTCCTGCCTTGGTAGCTAATGATACATTTTTTCTAAATCAGGAGATGCTATGTATTGTATAGTTTTTCTGTTTTTCCCGGTACTTCTACATTGTCTGTCTTGATACAAAATATTGCATATCCTGTATCCTTCCCTGGCATGAACCTAAATTAATCCTCACTTATCGCAGTTTCGCCTCTTATTCTTTCTTTTATAATTTTCTCATAAATCTTCTTAGTGTCAGGTATTGGCTATATCTCTCGGTAATTAAAAGTCTTGGAAATCACCATTTCATTTCTATATCAGGACCGTAGGCTGCTGCTCCATGTTTCTGGCACGGTAATCATTGTTGGAGATATATCTTACACATTTACGGTAGTCTCACAGTACTGTATATCTTTCCTTTCACTTCTCACTTCAAAAACATTTTCACACATTGACTGGTATACCATCAGGTCTTGCTTCTGTTCCCCTTTTCATTTTATCAAATGCTCATTTCTCTTCATTAGTTGTTACTCGTCTTACTCATGGGTGGCCTTATTATGTTATTCTTCTAAGGTTATATTTATTTGGTAATAATTCTGAAATTCCCTCAATCTATGTCTTACATCTTCCTCATTTAACAAAACACTCCAATCCTAGATCTGCTTGATAATGCCAGGTCTTTATGTTTCTTCATTTATGCATTTTTTTTCTCTCTTGTGTTGTAGTGGGACTGTGGGGTTGTAATTATCCCGAATCAAACGAACATTGATATTCTACTTAATTAAATTCTCTACATATACTGTATACTGGCAATCATATACATCCATAGTAGTTTTACTTTAGATATTACTTCTGTCCCTAACCATATCACTAATTTTTCATATAGGGGATACTCTCCTACACATTCAATTTCCCTTTACCCAAAATTAAGCACCATATTTTTCACTGTAATATATTGAAAAGACTTCCAACATATTTACCTAAAGCAATTTAACTAATCAATATCACCAATCGTAAATCCAATAAACTTAACAATGAGTGTCATACTTAATTACAAACAAATAAAACTATTATAAATGTATATCATAAGATAACAGGATATCTTATTTTTTGTCATAATACAGCAATATTGTTTTCACTCCATGTAGAAAGTTTTATTCCACTGGTATATACTATACACAGCATAACAAAATACACTATTGGTTTCACAATAACATCACACTCTTTAGGCACCAAATAATATCGGTACAAGTGCAGTACCTTATTCAATCTGTCACCAGTTTGTTCCACGCCTTTTAATATGCATATGTAATCAGAATCTTATTGCATTTCATACAGCTCTCTCTACCTTTAAATTTTGTCAAAGCTTTTTCTATTTCCCTGTCACTTTTCATCAGAATCTACCTTTTGGGTCTTACTGCTGGCTTTACATTGAGTAATTGACAAAGGCTTATTAACCTATCTGCGACATTATACTTCCTTAATCCTCTTATTACTGGTTTTACTCTTACTCTGACGAAAGCTTATCTATCTGACTTCCATTAGCTTCTGAAATGCTATGATGCGTTCCACCAGGTCCCCACAAATTAACTCGAGTGTCTTGAAAACAACAGCTGAGAAAAGATACATAGACTATCATCCCCCTCAGTTTAACATTTCAACAAAAGAAGATTGTACATAACATAAACAGTAAATTACTAAGGTTACTTAGTTCATTGATATATCCATCCATCCATCATGAAATCAGCTTTCATAAACAACTGGTATGACAGTGCATGCCTTTTGTGCAATCTCTTTATCAACTAGATCTTGCCGTCACATCCCAAAACCAGTCGTCGTACCAATATTCTGTCTGACTGTAATTTTACTCTCAGTGATTCTGATAACCTTTTCTGGAGCATTTTGCTTTTCCCTTCCCTCTATTCTTAATTTAGGTCAATATCTATATAGAGAACACGTCTACTACATTCTTACTACAGTCCCTCTCTGAAACCATTTCATTCACTCTAGTGCTGGTTCAGTTGTTATTTCCCAAAGACTTCCAATGTTTTGTTTCTTCCAAGATCACCATGCAGCACAATAGGCTTATCCATCTTCCTCTTTAAAGCAATCTTATTTTTCTTAGGTGTAAAATTTTAATGTACCCCTTTCCTCTATTACTGCTGTCTTACTTTTTATCCCTTTTGAGATAAATTCTACTTGTCTCTAGTATAGTAATCTTCATGTCATTTTCAAAACAGACATTATTTTTCTAGATCCTATTCATATTCAACTTTTATATTGTCTTCACTATTTGCTCATTTATATTACTTAGCATCTCTGGTAGACAAAATACAATACACATTTCTTAGTCCACGGCATCCATATCCAGTAGATTCTTTCCAAGGCGGTACTTTTTCCTTTGCGTCTTTTCCAGGTACCCTTAATGTTTTTTTTTTTGCTTATGTTTAGTATTCATCTCTTTCCATTTCCCTCTTCTGCTTCAAAACTTCTCCATTCTATTGAAAATAGATTATCACCGCATGCCAAGTCCAAGTGTTGCCCCTTTTCTTTGTTTCCTTGTGCCTGTTTGTTGTCATGATAGACATTAGATGACCCAAAACAAATTCTTGACATTTTTCTCACAGTTCTGATACACCTGACACTGACTTCATTTATTTATCTAAAGGTTGGTACTGTTCTTGAAATATTCTATTCTAATTGTTCATTACATCTCTTTTAGATTATTTATTTCCTTATTCCCTTTCCTCACTAGGCTACGTTCCATGTTGGAGCCTTTGGGCTTATAGCATCTTGCTTTTCCAACTAGGGTTGTAGCTTAGCAAGCAATTATAATAATAGTCGCTGGCCTTATTACTTATGTCTCTTCTCAAGCACTACAAATATGAGGTATTTCCTCGCTATCTTCCCAATATACTTTTTTCTCTAGTTAGCTTATTATTAAGACATTCTCTTTTTGAAAATACAATGAGACCATAATCATATACTATCTTAGTAAATTAAATTATATGCCCATTCATATACAATCCTATTTTATGCCTTTACAGCCTAAGATATTACAAAAGGTCACACTAAACTTAATATTCACTCACTACAAAGCATCGGCATAAACTCATTACTCCAACCAATATGAATAGCATAATTCACTTTTATACAATATTATATAAGTCTTCAATTCAGTCTTATTTCATTTTCAATTTCAAAACTTGACTTGAAATTCATGTAAATTTTTTCATTGACACTTGAAATTTTACGTTGCTTTCCTAATTCAGTAACTTTTCATCCATTTTGATTCCATTGCTACATTCATATTTTTTTTTCAAGTTTTCACTCACACCTTCTGTCAATCTCGTAGTCAAACTTGTCACAGGAGATTTTTAATCCTATACCAGAAACACAAAAGTAGTAAATGATACTCTAATATTTTTCCCATCCTTTGGTTGTTCCATATAAATCATTTGTTCTCTTATACTTAATTTCTAGTTTCTTTCTTTCATCTGATTTACTGTAGTATGATATCTTCCATCATATTTCAACCTAAGTCTGTTGCATATTTGTTGCATATTTTACTGATATTCTGTCTCGAACTTCAAATTCATTTTATGGGATGAGTTCCCTAATACTCTTGCAGTTCTCCCCATTCAAGCAAGTCATTTTTATATTCTCTCACTTTTATTAAGTTTCTGTTCTCAAACTCAAATTTTACCATTGAACATTTCAGTTTGGTAAAGCTTTACCGATGCTTCAAGTACAGTAGTTCATTTAAACTTCTTATTTTACCAAGCTTCTCAGATAGTAGAGTAGTGATATCCACACAAAATTGATCACTAAAAAGGGGCCAACATCCCCTCTTTCATATATTCCCACAATTTTGATTTCTCCATGTCTCCAATTACACCATTGATAAAAATATATGGCACCTATATCAATTAATTCAAAATATCCTACATGATTTATTAGTTTTAACATTCATTTAAAGACTTCTTTGGGATAATCAAAACATACATTACCTTTCTCTTCCCATATACTCAATCATGCATATATTTCAAACTAGGACTCCCTTATTTGAACCCCTTTCATGCTAATTTTCATTTACATCCATTAATTCCAGAGACATTCTTTCTCATCTGGCCATTGCTTATACATACAACAGGTTTATCAACCTTGGTAAAATGGGCAACGCTAACTACAATTTCACATAACCACACATACTGTACTCTGCACAGCCCACTTTTTTTCTTAGTCAACCCTTTTGTAGCCTTACCAGCTATGCACATAGTGTATTCTGGAAAAGCTGTATAAACTTAGCCTCATTTCCATTATAGTCCTGTTCTGGAAGAATGACTCCAATGCCCATTATTCTAAAATAAAGATTCTCCTCTCTGCCTCTGCACTTTATACCTTAGTCGACTACGCTTAAAAACTATTTCAGTTTCTTTTGTCTTTCCACAATCTTTACACTGATCATTCTCATCACAATCTAATTTCTTAACTTTTACTGTAAACACACACTACTTACCAATCGTCAGTCCGTAAGGTAGAAACATAGATCTTGAATTTTCATTTCCATCAGCCTCAATTTACAATTTTGTTCTTTTCCTCATTATTATAATAAACAGCAAATGACACAGGTCTTGCCTTTGATATACACCATTTTTTTTCTAATAGTTTTTGTTTTGTAAACCTTGTAATTTCTAACAGAATATATTGATAAGTTTTTCTTGTAATTTCTAACATATCCAATTTTTTGTGTGTAGGTACTTCTGCATTTTCCCAATTTCTACAAATATGTGGTCTCATCTCTTTATCTTATCAAAGTACAGACTGGTTTTTGTTATCATTTTATAAACAACAATTTTCTTCTATTACTTATGACCTGTGATGATCAGTCTAACAAACATATGATAGTTTCTAGTTTCAATGATTTAATCATACATATGCACTCAGTTATCGTGCCATTAGAAATGAAGATAATACAGACAGTATGCTCAAAACTACATTGCCTATTTGGCATACGTTGCCCCTTCAGGATATTTTACGAGGCCTTCAATTCAATCTGATTTCGTCTCTGTCTAAACTTGACATTCATCTGGAATTTTTCATTCTCACACTTCCATCTTCTCACTTGTAGTCCTGATTCAATAACATTTCATCCATTACTTCATTCCCCACATGATTAATTTCCTCGTCTCATCCTCTATATCTTAATTCTCGGTCAGATTTGACACAAAAGATTCTTGGTTTCTCACTGCAAGCATACAAATACTATATACATATTTTACTCTATTTTACATTGTCATTCTGTTGTTCAAGATGAATCCTTTTCTTCAACTCTTACACTGCCATTCGTCATTCTTCATAACTATATTTTTTAATAGTTTGCCTTCATATTTCTCTTATGATTCTGTAACGCTCTCAGTTTCAGTGTAAAATGCTATTCAGACCTCCTCCCCAAACACCACTTCCATTTTTTCCCCTTCAGTTATCCTTGATATAATACAGTATTTCACTCATTGTGTCCAAGATATGCTTAGCCAAATTATTCACATGTGGCTGATGAAAATTCATTAACCCTTTTACCCCTCAAAGGACGTACTGGTACGTTTCACAAAAGCCATCCCTTTACCCCCATGGAAGTACCGGTACGTCCTTGCAAAAAAAATGCTATAAAATTTTTTTTTCATATTTTTTATAATTTTTTGAGAAAATTCAGGCATTTTCCAAGAGAATGAGACCAACCTGACCTCTCTATAATGAAAAATAAGGCTGTTAGAGCAATTTAAAAAAAATATACTGCAAAATGTGCTGGGAAAAATATAACCCCCTGGGGGTTAAGGGTTGGGAATTTCCAAATAGCCTGGGGGTAAAAGGGTTAACACATTCATCCTGAGTCGACCTCTAAATTCTGCTAACAGAAAATACCGTAGAGTTTGCTCATTTTTACATTATCATAATATTTGTATTCTGCAACAAAAGAGGTCAAAGATGGCTCCATGAGTAGGTATAAAAGTTAAAGCATACAGAAGTGCCACATTAGGACTCTCATAGTATCAATGGTAACTGACACATGGTAGATAAATAAAAAGAAATAGAAATAATTTCATTCTTCCTTTCCAAAAAATACCTTCAATCTTTCATATTATTTCCCTTCCATAATGCCCATTCATGATCTGGTGGAGGACGCCTTCTTCAACTCTAACAGTTTTTCATACACCCTGTCAGACTTTCCTTGTTCAAATTAAGACCTCTTATTCAGTTTTTTATTTTCATGTTCTATTTAAAGTTCGACTTGATGTTTATTAGTCTTGGTCTGCTGAAGATACTTTTTCAGTATTCCTTCATTCAAATTTTTAGCGTATTAGCAATAATCTGGATTTCTTTGCTCTCATTTCAACCAAACTTCGTTGTGATTTTGTTTCACAAATTACTAGTCACACCATCCTCATATTCATTACTTAATTCATGTTTTCAAATACTGTACGCCTTTAAGTTTCTTATTTACGTGACTATGCTATGGCCTTTCTCAATTTAAATAAACTTGATCCAATTGACCAAACTTTCTTTACTGTATATAGTTCCTCAAAGTTTTCTCACATGATACCGAAAATGAATCATCCTTTTTAATCCTTCTTTTGGAAGTCCTTTTTCATTCTCTCGATCACTTTACTAAACTCTTTTCTGTCATCTTCAGATGCTCTTGTTGCTAGAAAGAAACTCTTAGAATTAATCAAAGCCATACATGGAGACATAGCAATACTCTTGTGCATAATACCATTATAAATTCACAAAGCTTTTCCAAAATAGAAATCCTTTTCAGCCTATCATCCAGTCATCAATTGTAACATTTTCCTTAATGCTCTCACTGTATGTTTAGGCAACTCATTCACAATTTTCATTTAAAAGCTATATTACCTATAATCATTGAATTTTTAAACATTCTTATACACTCGCACACTACTCTACTCTGCAAACATTCCCATATCATCTTCCATATTTGTAACTTTACAGTCATAGATAATGAAAAAGTTAATTACTGTCACTTCAAGTTGTTCGTTTATACTTTCCCTTCCTTCCTTCATATATTCCCACAATTTGACCTTCCCTATATATCTACAACTATCATGTACAATTTGAGTCATTATAATTATACCATTCATAGAGATCAATATGTATTCATTATCTTATCCCAACTCATTATAAAATACATTTCTTTCTCTAAACCTAGCAATAAATTCTATGAAGTCTGTATAATACCTTTTTAAACATTATTTCAAGGGTGCTATTATAGTGTGCTATCTACTGCCGATTTTGCTATCTACCACCCCTTTCTGACTATAGTATGATACCTACCATCAGTCCCTAAGGATACGGTCTACTTGCTAATCCGCCTCTACACTACCGACTTGATAACCTAACCTAACCTAACCTAACCTATAAACTGCTTACAATTATGCACCCATGTTGTCCTGCCAATAGATATTAAACTATCATTAAAGTCCAATGAGGATAACATACTGGTGGTAAGTAATCTGTTTGATAATCCTCATCAAACAGGAGGATTAACATTGACGGTAGATAACATACTTTGAGGTAGATACCATACTATACTCTTGTAGAAATTCGACGGTAGATATCATACTATAATAGCACCATTTCAAGTCCCTGATCATTAGGGATAAATGGCTCGTGCCTTTCTTTCACAGCCTCCAAACCTGATAATTCATACAAAATTCCCCATAAATACTTTATACTATACTGTATATGCTTATGTATACACTATTCCATTTCAACAACAATTTATTTACACATCCACAGGCACCTTTCTTATCATTTATTGTTATAGTCAGGTTTCCTTGTAACAGCATAATTGAACAACATTCATAGTACTTGTATTCCACTTGAGTTGTCCCACCTAACATACCACACTAGCCTTCACCAAGGAAAAATATGGTACCTATATCTAATATTCTCTAATATCCTATGTGATTCATATGTTCAGCAGCCATTTTATTGCTCTGTACACATACATACACACATATATATATATATATATATATATATATATATATATATATATATATATATATATATATATATATATATATATATATATATATATATATATATATATATATATCAAACTTCTTTGAGATTGAAACACACATGACATTCTCTTACCATATACACAAACTATAGGGCTCAGGTCATATAACCCTCTTCATGCTCCCTTTCCTTGAACCATGCTTCTTATTTTCCTGCGACATTCTTTTTCATTTTGACTTTAATTATGTATATAGCATTATTAATCATGGTAATGTGGCCCATTAATCACAATTTAACATAACCGCTCATACTGTATTCTGCACTACACTTTTTTTTTTTTCTTTGTCCATCCTTTTTAGCATTACCCGCTACTCACGTTTTTTTGTATTTCTTGGAAGAGATGTATAAAGGTGGTTACAATTCCCAAAGTAACCCTGTTCTGAAAAAGTGACCCCACTGACCATTATTCCAAAATACAGAAATTCTCCTCCTATCTGCATTACATCCACCTCACTTAAAACCTTTTCAATTTGCTTTCTCTTTCCACAATCCTTACACTGTGACTAATCTGGCCACAACCAAAGTAGGCACCCAGCAACCATTTACCTCTAAATCTCCTCTTTTATGTATACCATCCGACCTTCCACTTCTGATTTACACTACTGTTTTTATTCACCCCCTGCATGTCCAGTGTAAAGTCTACTGCCATCCTCTTCTCTCTTACGTCAACTTCAATGATATTCATACAAAAATTAGGCAATGATATTCATTAGCTATACTCATGAGTGCACATCCTTATAGGACATAAACTCAGGGATATGTTTTTCCTACCTACTCCCTCCATCCTCGCATTCACATCCCCTTAAATTTCATAATCTTACACAATCTCTGACACATCATTCACTCTCAAACATTTATTTGCTCCTCTTGGTTTTCTGTCACAGTAGTTACAAACTCTTTAAGCAAGTTTCATGTGTATCTTTATCCTATAAATATTTCCTATCTAGTCTCCTTTGAACATTTGTTTATAAAGTTACATTATCTGTTCTAGCTTTTTCACATTCGCTTGTTCTTGTGGTACCTATCACCTTACTTTCTCTGTCACTTGTAATTTGAGTATTTTGCTCTCTTAGATTTTCAGTAAGACTGTATATGTTTTCTTATTCTTTATGCATGCCCCAGTAGTTTTTAATCTTCTATATATATTTCTTCATAGCTGCTTCATATTTTAGACCTCTTCTATCAATTTCTATCTAATAATTCACCTTAAGGCAATCCATTATTAGCCTAGGAAGTACTCTTTTTCTAGATTTATCATATATAGTTAATCTCATTTTATTTTTACCGTCTCTTACTCATCCTTTTTCTTTTGCCAGTGACAATAATATTTTTTATTCATTTGCTTTTTCTCTCTTCATTCATTTGTTTGTTTCCTTACCATAATTTCCCCCTTTTCAGTGTATTGTATATACTGTATATTCCTGCGATCTTCCATTATTTTTACCAATTTTTTACTTAGTTTTATGCTTTTTCTACAAAAGCATGGTCATCTGCGAACAGCCCACTCTGAGAGACCACCACCTTAACATCTGATATGACGATGTTAATCACAAGGTCAAAGTTGTATCGACGTCAAGCTAATTCTTAAACTTTCCTATACTCCTGCCATAGCTAGTGTATGTGGCTGCCTCTGCTAACGTAACCTGTAACACTCTTAACATAATTTTCAGAAATTCCCTTCTGTTTCATATATTTCCACACTTCTTGTCTTATTACCCACTCATATGCTGTATACCAGACATAATCCTTTGCTTTTCGCTATATTCTGTGTTTTTTTTTACTCCTATTTTCTGCCTTTATGCAAAAATTGCATCTTTTGTATCTTTCCCTGCCATGAATCTAAATTGATCCTTCGTAATTGAAGGTTTCTTTCCTTATTGTTTATTGTAATTATTTCATAAGTCTTCAATTGTGTAGGGTATCGATTGCATCTTTCGGTAATAGAGCATTCATGAGAATCACCTTTGTGGTTGGGACCGGTAATCTATTCCTTCAGTTTTCGTTATACTTTCTTGGTGATCGTTCTTACACGTCTAGTCTCTCAGTGTATGTGTATATTTGTCCCTTCATTTCCCAAGTATTGCCATACCTAAACTGTTATACCATCAGTTCCTGCTGCCTTTCTCTGTTATGTTTTATTCTATGCTCTTTTCATCTCATCTCTACCTATATCTAAAACTTATTTTGCGTGCGAGTTGGCATATTCTGCTGTTGTTTTTTAGTTCTGTTCATTATATAACTTCTAGACAGTTATTCCTACCATCATGTACTTATACTGTACCTATCATTGATCAGTTTGATTTATATCAAGTTTTTAGTGGCTTTATTTCTGCATTTGCCATCTTTGATCTTTCGATGTTTTTAATTTTCTGGATAACTAATACATTTCACTTATCTTTATGCTGGTCACAGCCTTTTTATTGCTTCTTTATTTGCACTTTTCCAAGTCAGTTTTTTTCCATAAATTTATTTCTGTCATAAGCTATCCATAATTTGTTTTATTTTTTATTGTTTCCTGCATGTTATGAATCTACCATCAGCTCTACTTATCTATACGTGGTCCCCTGATAATTTTTTTTTTCAATATATTTTCTTTGAATCTCAGGATTATCATGTTATTTCATATCCCCCTGGTGTTTTTCCTCCACTAATCTATCGTTATCAAGAAGCCATTCCTTAGATCTCGCAATTCATTATCCTCTAACATATACCATTTTAAAGTTGTGCTATCTCCTTCCCTTTCTCAATTAGTTTTGTCTAAGTCTTCACACCAATAAGCTGTGATGCATACCGACACTTTTTTTTTTGGGGGGGGGTTTTGCAATATTCAATCCTGTTGGATGGCTCCATATATCACTACAATAAATGTTGCTTGACCTGTGTCCCTTCACTAAAAAAATTGTCGTCAATTTAGGTATCAAGTGTCATTTCAAAATCTTCTATTAGTTCTCCCTTGGTTCACTTCTCCCATACCGTATCCTTTATTCATCCTGCTATTATTTTCACAACTGTATCCAGTATGTCCATTAGATCACCTTCTATGATTAGTGTTTTTCCAATTCAATTGATAAAATTTATTCCATCGCTCTTCATAATCAATTTTCAGCTTCATCGCATCCAGTTTATTACATTCGAAGTGTCCCCCACATCGCAATTTTATTATCATATTCGATAATGTTTTCTTCCTACCTCTTAATACTTTTTCCTCCATTTCCTTGCTAAGGAAAACTCTTACTGCACTTTTCCTCTTTATGTCAGCTCCAATGAGTACATTAGTACCTTATATCCACTACGTGATGTGTCCTTTGCCTTGTATTTTCACGATCTTCTCTCGTCCTCTTAAGATATTAAATTTTCCTCTCCATTACATTTATCACCACCAATCTTTATCCAGTAATGCTACCATCATTCAAGTATTTTAATCCACAAATGGTAGACTTCCTTCTTTAGCCAGCCTTAGGACATTTTCTTAGGTGGATCAGGCTAATGTACATAGTTTTGTCATATATTTTTTCATAGCTGGATGACTGTCGAACCACCGACCCTTGCCATTTACCCGAGTTTACTGGGTAGGGCTAATTTTTGCAAGAGTTACAAATATGTTTAATAATCTCTTCCTCCTGGGACAAAACCTATCCTTTATCAGTAATTACTTCATTGTAAAGGCAACCTGTTTACACCTTTAACAAGAATCCAAATTTGTAACAGATTTTCTCGTTGAATCTTTTCCAAAATGTTCACAACTTAGTCTGTGTTCTTCTTCTGAATCTTTATCTTACTGACTCTCCATTTCCTTTATTGCATTTATTGTTATTGTCATACTCTCTACCCAATTCTTCTTTTGATCTTATTAGTTTCTTTGTATGGCAGGGTCCCACCCTACTCGCATCTCTTCTCACCACACCCATCCATCTGATCTGCAGATGCCCCACACTCCTCCTCCCCATTACTTTCATGTTCTTAGCTTTGTTTATTGGTTCCACCTCCTCTCTTCTTATTACATGGTCTTCATATCTCAAAAGAGCTTCCCTAGCCTTATCATTTATGTGACATAAAACACACATTCTCATATCCTAACACACCTTCCTTTCCAGTAGTGATATTCTAATAATCAATCTTGCCATCCTCATCTCTGTTCTTTCCAACAGTCCCTCTTCTGTTCTTCTAAGTGCCCAAGTTTCTGCCCCATATAATAGTACAAGCCTGATGATTGTCTTTTAGATCTTCAGTTTGAGTCGTAAAGACATTTTCCTTTCTAAAACAACTTGATTACTTCTCTCCATATTCACCATGCTTCTTTCTCTGTGACTCACTGCTTTCTCAGTATTATCCTCCATTTGTTAATATTGATCCAATGTAGTTTAAACTCGTTGTTCTGTTATATCACTGTACCATCTTCCCCTTGAATGTCTACTTTTTATTATACTTCTCAACTACTAATTATCTCTGTCTTTCTGATGTTCACCTTCATTCTTTTCCTTTCTAGAGTTCCTTTTCATGCTAAAAATCTTTTATGTAGGTCATGTATGTCTATCAACACACTCAACCTTCCTTGTACTGCTTTTTCTGGTATCTTAAATACAGTTTCCAAAAGCTTTAATCCTTTGTAGTTCCCACAGTTGTTTTTTGTTCATACAATTTAATCATCCAATTCTCTTCCTATTCACTTGGTATTTCCTCTGCATCCCAAGTCTTTTCCAATAGTGTGTGCACCCACTCAACTTAGTCAGCTTTGTAATATTCATACTCTGTTACTACTTGTAACTCATATTTTTTACTCAATGTTACCCTTATACTCCTGACTTCCTGACTACTGTGAGTTTTTGGAAAAGGTAAACATTCCTTTCAGCTTCCATTATATCTGATGTGATGACGTTAATCACAAAGTCAAAGATGTAGGACCAAAAGCTAATCCTTAGTGTAGACAAACTCTCATCTTGAAAATTTCTGTACTTCTTGATCTTATAACCTCCACCACTGTATCTTTAGCCATGTTATCTTTCCCACGTCTTAACTAGTCTGCTCTTAAAGCCTGACAACAATAAGCTGCATTGCATAGTAACATTTTTGCCTTTTTTTTCTTGAAATTTATCACTTCTGTTACACTGCGCTTTCAAAACAACAGTATGTGTTGTTAGCTGTCGTAGAAAAGACCATTGCAAATATACTATGGGTAGTTTTTCTTCGTTCATTTTTCTACTGCTGTGTCCTTGGTGATGCTTGTTGATATTTACATGATGACATTCAATGTGGCCATTTAGGTCACCTATAATGAAAATGAGGTACTTTCTTTCAATTTATTTGATGTCCTAATTTCATCCCTATCTCTCATTGCATTCAAAATACTTAATGCTCCTCACAGCTTTTATGTTAGTCTCCTTAGCCTGGTCTCCTCTTCATCTTCTCTCTTGTACTCAAAAGATGCCTACTTACTTCCTCCATGTAACATGTGCCTCTTCCTCACTTAGCCTGGTCATTTAAAAGTACCCATCTTCACCTACTGGACTTGTTTCTTTAAACTCACATTTCCTTGATGTGGTAACGTTCAGGATAATATACATGTTTTTAGCATATATGTTTCCCTTATTCAGATGGTTAGCTTTTCGCCAGCCCTCTCCGTTTAACTGGGCCTTGGACCTCTTCCCTAACCATTCCACAGTCCAACACAGTACCAACTTTTCTCCATCCTCTATTCCATCATCTTGAACATTTAGCATTCCTATCCATAATGCTAAATCTCACATGCTTGTTCCTTTTACATAAAAGTTTATCTAATTTTAACACTTGATTCATTAATACCTGGTTTTATGGTTTACAGTTTACCATTAAAATAAATTAACATAGTTAGATCCTGCATATTCATTCATTTCAGTACTCCCCTCCCTATCAGTATACCCTCAGACTGTGGTCATCCTACGGGCCAACCAAGGGAAAGGCCCGTGCCAACAACAAGTGTTGGCTTTAATACCCCAACAACAACGACTGTGGTCTTTCTGTCACCAGTCCTGATAGCCTTAACAGAGGTTCTTGGTTTTCTTCTGATCAATATACTGAGAACGCTTTCATCCTATTCCTCCTTGAGGCTTTTTGAATATTCAGTGCTCATTAGAATATTGTTTCTCAAAGGTAACAGAAATGTGTTATCTCAAAGACTTGAATGCTCTCTTCCATACATAGGCTTCTGATACATTTCCGTCAATGAAAAAGTCATATTTTTGAGAACTTTGGCATCGCTTGTGACCCTATCTGTTAAATAGTATATTATACATAGTTCAGAGTTCATCCATACTACTTTCCCACAGCTTACATATACAGTAGTCAATTTCCACACTGTACTTGCAGTCTTTGGGGTGTATGTATGATAGCGGCCACCTGTATGTATTATTACAACTAACTTAGAATACGGCAGCGTAAGGGGGCAACCTGTTAGGTAAGTAGGTAAGGACACGGCTTGTAGTTTAGGTTAGGGGGGAAAATTTAGGTTAGTCGATGTCCATTTTTAATCCACACAGGAGGAACTGGCCGCTGACATACAAAGGCTCCCAATCTTTATACAGTCATGCCTTAAGTGGGGTTTACACGGTCGAACAGTTTGTCGAACCCCAGTGTTGCACCTGCTTGTCAAATGGCTCGAAGAGGTGGTCAGAGCCACAAATGCATAAGGTTTGTGGACAATAAAGCCCTGCCCACAAAAGTCAGGCGAGAACAGGCTTTCCTTGAACCGTTTGACTAACGTCTACAACCAAATACACCATTCACAGGTTCGAACATCACTCCAAACACTTGTCGACGAAGCGTTCGACCGTGTAAACCCGCCTTTATAAACGACTAGAAAATGTGAAGAAAATTCTCCCATTTTCTATGCATGAGAGAGGAAATGGCCGCTGATATACAAAGGCTCCCAGTCTTTACTTCCTCTCCTAGGCACTAACAGGTTTTAATTAGTTGCTAGTTTCCAGTCGTCTCTCTAATCCAGGGTTCCAGTTTTAAAACCTTTTCTATAAGAAGATACTGCCAACCTGCTAACACTAAGTAGTTTATACAGTGTATAGTAGCTCAAAGGTATCTTCATATCTATACTCTTATGTAGCTAAGTTTATTGCACTGTTGAGCAGTTCAGGACTGAACTTGTACAGACTTGAACACTTATTTCAAATTTATCTGATACTCTTGTCATTGATTTCCCTCTAGCTCTTGTGTTATAATGCAGAATCTTCACTAGCTCGATGTGTTGCCCTGACCAACCTCTTGTCTTCATATCTAGGTAATGTCAGGATGCCAGAAAACTTTCAATCAATCAATCATATCTAGGTACTGTTACATGCAATACAAAATCTTACAATTATGCTTCACAGTCTGCTTTTCCTTCCTTTAAGGAACAGTTCTTTTGCAGTAGAGTACTGTAGTTACACCATAAAGACTGTTTTTAATACCTTTTGGAAGTAAATAAATAGATAGATGCCAGTTTTTCAAAATATCCTCGGCCATTTCTCAAACTGCTGCTGCAGTTAACTCGAGCATTAATATTTCTTTTATTCATTCATAATTTACTGTATCTCCCCTTCTTTTATGCTGTCTATAAATTTCTGGTTCTGGTCTCAATCAGCTTTTTTATGACTTACTTTTAGTAAATAATTAGGTTTGGGAGCCTTTTTAGCTTCCTGAAATGTTGTATTACATTCTGCCAGTTTCTTTATCATACAGTATCAAGGTAGTTTCCTTATTCAGTTGGTTTAAAAACAACTCCCCTTATTGTTCCAATGTCTTTCTTTTTCTTCATCCTTTATATACTTTTTTATCTTCAACTTTTAGATCTCTTTAACCACTGCTTTTTTGAATAATTCCACTTTTGTTTGTTGTGTTGAGATCCCTCCTAAATTGTCTTCTTTTGTTTTTTAAGTTCTTGATATCTTGATGGTCCCTCCATAGCAATAGTTTCTGGATTAACTGATTGAGTAAGTGCAAAGTGTTGGGACTCAACTTTATTCTGGTTTCTACAGCAGAATGTTTTCAATGTTTCCTCTTAAAGTCATCGTATTCAAATACAGCACTCTACAATGTTGTATAAACTTTCTTTTTTTCCACTTTATTGTCATATAAAGCCCACCTCATAGCTTCCTTTTTTTATTCTATATTTGCCTTTCAATTTCTGCATATTTAGTCCAACCATTTCCTTTATTGCATTTATTGTTATTGTCTTACTCTCTACCTGATTCTTCTTTTGATCTTGTTAGTCACTTTGTATGGCAGAGTCCCACCCCACTTGCATCTCTTCTCACCACATCCATCCATCTGACCTGCAGATGCCCCACACTCCTCCTCCCCATTACTTTCATGTTCTTAGCTTTGTTTATTGGTTACACCTCCTCTCTCCTTATTACATGGTCTTAGTATCTCAAAAGAGCTTCCCTAGCCGTATCTTTTATGTTATATACAACACATTCTTATATCCTAACACTCCTTCCTTTCCAGTAGTGATATTCTAATAATCCATCTCGCCATCCTCATCTCGATTCTTTCCAACAGTCCCTCTTCTGTTCTTCTAAGTGCCCAAGTTTCTGCCCCATATAATAGTACAATCCTGATGATTGTCTTATAGATCTTCAGTTTGTTGTAAAGGCATTTTCATGTCTAAAACAACTTGATTACTCCTCTCCTTATTCACCATGCTTCTCTCTCTGTGACTCGTTGCTTTCTCAGTATTATCCTCCACTTGTTAATGTTGATCCAATGTAGTTTAAACTCATTGTTCTATTATGTCACTGTACCATCTTCCCCTTGAATGTCTACTTTTTCTTATACTTCTCAACTACTAATTAGCTCTGTCTTTCTGATGTTCACCTTCATTATCTTCCTTTCTAGAGTTACTTTTCATGCTAAAAATCTTTCATGCAGTTCATTTATGTCTGCTATAATAACTAAATTATCAGAAAACATCAGTTCCCGCAGTTCTTCATTGTTCCTTAATATTCGATGATAAAGTGTCTATAACGACAAGTAACATTAATTTCGAGCAAATCTCTTATGTAGGTCATCCTTTACAGGGAAGGCCTCAGTCTTCCCATATTTTTTCTGTACGATGATTCTTGCTTCATCATATTTCAACTTCACTAACTTTACCGGTTTTTTTGTACTTCTCTCCTTAAATCCCAATGACTTAACATTTTTGGTACACTGTCATGCATCTTTTCACGATTTACCAAAAAAAACTTTTAACTGCTGTTTCCTCATAGATACTTCTCTTAGACTTGTCTTCTTATAAAGATAGCATCCACTGTGCTCTTTCTTTTATTAAGCCCAAACTGCTTCTTGCGTATGTCTATCAACACACTCAACCTTCCTTTTACTGCTTTTTCTGGTATCTTAAATACAGGTTCTAAAAGCTTTAATCTTTTTTAGTGCCCACAGTTGTTTTTTGTTCATACAATTTAATCATCCAACTCTCTTTCTAGTCACTTTTCCCAATAGTGTGTGCACCCACTCTTTATCTAGGTATACCAGTGCCTTAGTCATTTCTGATGTTAATTCTGATCCTCCTGCAGATTTATTTACTTCCTCATGATGCCATTATCTATTTCACCTTCTGATGTTTACTATTAGGGATAATTTTAGTTTGTCATGCTCATTCTCGGTGTCTAATAGTTGTGAAAACTAGTCATTCCTTAACTAAGATATTTCCTTTTTCATCTGTAATAATTCCTACCTCTCCTACATCCTGCCTATCTTTTCTTCTTACTTTAGTCATTCAGTAATTCATCTTTTCTCCCTCTGTTGTTCCCATCATATCATATACCTCGCTCTCTTGACTTCTTCTTTTGCAGTCACTACCATTCTGTTTTCCTTTTTATTCTTCTACTGTACCTCACTATTTTGCACCTTCTTCTAGCTATATTCTTGTCCTTGCAGCTGTTTGAACCTGTCAATTCCGCAACCAAAGTTATTTTTTCTTTTGTCATTTACTTTGTCTTCCTACACACCTCTGCTGCTGGTGGCACCACAATCTCTCTCATAACATTCCATATCTCAGGCAATTCTGATGTTCTTCTTTTCTCAGACTGTGTAATCAATGCTGCCAAATTCATAGATTTTGCTAATTCTAACAATGTTTCACTTTCGTGGTTTCTTCTTTCAAAACCTCTTCGTCCATGTAGTCCTTCAAAACCATCAGACTGTCACCTACATGGGCATTCATGTCCGCAGATAGCACTAATTGTACACTACTTAGAACTTTTTCTAAATATTCTTCTAATTTCCTTTTGGATTACTATTTTACTTCACTGCACCTTTGTTGAGGGGCATACGCAGAGATGGTACGCCATACTCTCTCTACTTTCATCAACTTTATGCCCAAGATCCTCTCACTGATACACTGGACCTCTGTGACATTCTCCTGCAAATTTTGACGTAGAATCATTCCTACCCCAGTGCTTTGTATCTTCCCTGTGTAGTAAACATTGTATACATCTGCAAGCTTCCTTGCATGTTTCCCCTTCCATTTAGTCTTGTGTACATAAAATCGTAAATTTTCTTCTGCCTGGCATCAAACAAGATTCACATATTTCTTGTGAGGCTAGCGACAGTCCAATCTCCAATTCTCATCCTTACTTTCTCTTTTAATTCTTTATTCTTCTTACGTTTTTTAGCCACAGTCATGACTTCTACGGTACCTTTTGCATATATCTCACAACAGTCAGGATAAAACTCAAGACTGTGTCCTTTCGGTCACTGTTCCTGATAACCTTTTGCAAAGGTTCTTGGTTTTCCTCTTCTGATCAATATACTGTGAACACTTGCATCTATTCCTGCTGAAGGGCTTATTGATATCCAGTGTTCTTTAAAATATTGTTCCTCCTCAAAGGTTACAGAAATATCTTAGCTCAAAGACTTGGCCCTCTCTTCTATACATAGGCTCTGACATATTTCTGTCAATGAAAATATCTTATTTTGTGAATTTTGGCATTGCTTGTGACCCTATCTGATGAATAATATACTGGATATAGTTCAAGAGTTCATCCCAATTACTTTCCCACAGCATACATGTACAGTATTTTATTTCCCCACTATATTTGTAGGTTTTGCTTCCTTTCCTAAGCACTTGAAAGTTGTTATTAGTCTCACTGGTTTTCATTCATCTCTCCAATCCATGGTTCCACTTTTAAAACCATTTTATAAGAGGATACAGTCAACCTGCTAACACTAGGTTGTCTTACAGTACATAGTAGCTCCAAGGTACTTTCCTTTCTGTACTGTTGTGTAGCTTTAGTTTATCACATTGTTAAATGGCTCAGGGCTGAACATATACAGACTTGAACACTTATCTCAAATTCTTCTGATACACTGGTCATTGTCTTCACACTAGATCTTCTGTTATGATGCAGTAACTTCACTAGCTCAATGTTTTGCTCTGACAACCTAAGTTCTGTCACATGCCATTCAAAGTTATACAATTGTGTTGCAGTATCTGTTCTAACTTTTTTTTCAAGGTACAGTACTGTATTTTTGCATTATAGAGTAGTGTAGTTACTTCATCATGATGGACTTTTTCTTAATACCTCTTTTAAGTAGCTGAATTTATAGATGCCAATTTTTTTTTAAACTTCTTCAGCGATTTCTCTAACTGCTGTCGCTAATGTATTCACAGTTAATTCGGTCTTATTTCTTTTATTTTTTTCCCATAAGGTACTGTATCTCCTCATCTTTTATATAGTTAACATAATCCGTATCCTGCTATTCTGGGGTCTACAAATTTCTTGTTCTGGTTTAGTCAGCTTTAACATGACCCACTTTTAGTAAATCATTTGTTTTGGCATCCCTTTTAGTCGCCTGAAATATAGTAGTACACTCTAGCGCCTCCTTTATCATACAGTATGAAGTTACTTTCTTCATTCAGATTGTAAAATTGTTCCAATGTCTAGAATTTTTTTTTCATTTTCATCATTCTTGTACTTTTTATTCCTCACAGCTTTAAGGTCTCGTCAGCCACATTGCTTTCCTGAATATTGATACATTTCTTTGTTGTATTAAGATCACTCTGAAATTGTCTGCTTTCCTTTTATAGGTTCTTGATTTTTCTATGATCTCTCCATAGCAATAGACCCTTTTTTAACTGCTTGAATAGGTGCTAAGTGCTGGCTCATCATCATTAGCTATTAATCTAGTTCCTATACCAGGCTATTTTAAATGTTTTTAATATTTGTTCAAAGGTACAGTTTGTATATTAATTTTTCATTATATGGTTGCATTTTGATTCCAGTATATTTAGGTCAGCGTTCATCGTTGGCATCATATCTGATATATATATATTTCATCATGATACCTTTTTCTTACCCCATTTCAAGAATCTCAACTTAGTCAGCTTTGTAATATTCATACTCTGTTACTACTTGTAACTCAATATTTTTTACTCAATGTTACCCTTATACTCCTGACTTCTGTGAGTTTTTGGCAAAGGTAAACATTCCTTTCAGCTTCCATTATATCTGATGTGATGACGTTAATCACAAAGTCAAAGATGTAGGACCAAAAGCTAATCCTTAGTGTAGACAAACTCTCATCTTGAAAATTTCTGTACTTTTTGATCTTATAACCTCCACCACTGTATCTTTAGCCATGTTATCTTTTCCCCTTCTTAACTAGTCTGCTCTTAAAGCCTGACAACAATAAGCTGCATTGCATACTAACCCTTTTGCCCTTTTTTGTCTTGAAATTTATCACTTCTTTTAGATGGTGCCTTCACCACAGTATGTGTTGTTAATTGTCGTAGAAAAGACCATTGCAAATATACTATTAGTTTTTTTTTGTTTATTTTTCTACTGCTGTGTCCTTTGTGATGCTTGTTAATATTTGCATGATGACATTCAATGTGGCCATTTAGGTCACCTATAATGAATATGGGGTACTTTCTTCCAATTTATTTGATTCATTCTTATCTCTCATTGCATTCAAAATACTTAATGCTCACCACAGCTTTTGTTAACATCCTTAGCCTGGTCTCCTCTTCATCTTCTCTCTTGTACTCAAAAGATGCCTACTTACTTCCTCTATGTAACATGTGCCTCTTCCTCACTTAGCCTGGTCATTTAAAAGTCCCCATCTTCACCTACTGGACTTGTTTCTTTAAACTCACATTTCCTTGACGTGGTAAAGTTCAGGATAATATACATGTTTTTAGCATATATGTTTCCCTTATTCAGATGGTTGTCTTTTCACCAGCCCTCTCCGTTTAACTGGGCCTTGGACCTCTTCCCTAACCATTCCACAGTCCAACACAGTACCAACTTTTCTCCATTCTCTATTACAATCCATCATCTTGAACATTTAGCATTCCTATCCATGATGCTAAATCCTACATGCTTGTTTCTTTTACATAAAAGTTTATCTAATTTTAACACTTAATTCATTAATACCTGGTTTTATGGTTTATATTTCACCATTAAAATCAATTAACATAGTTAGATCCTGCATGTTCATTCATTTCAGTACTCCCCTCCCTACCAGTATACCCTCAGACTGTGGTCTTTCTGTCACTAGTCCTGATAGCCTTAACAGAGGTTCTTGGTTTTCTTCTGATCAATATACAGAGAACGCTGTCATCCTATTCCTCCTTGAGGCTTTTTGGATATTACGTGCTCATTAGAATATTGTTTCTCAAAGGTAACAGAAATGTGTTATCTCAAAGACTTGAATGCTCTCTTCCATACATAGGCTTCTGATACATTTCCGTCAATGAAAAAGTCATATTTATGAGAACTTTGGCATCGCTTGTGACCCTATCTGTTAAACAGTATGCTATACATAATTCATAGTTCATCCATACTACTTTCCTACAGCATACATATACAGTAGTCAATTTCCACACTGTACTTGCAGTCTTTGGGGTGTATGTATGATAGCGGCCACCTGTATGTATTATTACAACTAACTTAGAATACGGCAGCGTAAGGGTGCCCCCTGTTAGGTAAGTAGGTAAGGACACAGCTTGTAGGTTAGGTTAGGGGGGAAAATTTAGGTTAGTCGATGTCCATTTTTAATCCACACAGGAGGAACTGGCCGCTGACATACAAAGGCTCCCAATCTTTATACAGTCATGCCTCAAGTGGGGTTTACACGGTCGAACAGTTTGTCGAACCCCATTGTTGCACCTGCTTGTCAAATGGCTCGTAGAGGTGGTCAGAGCCACAAATGCATAAGGTTTGTGGAAAATAAAGCCCTGCCCACAAAAGTCAGGCGAGAACAGGCTTTCCTTGAACCGTTTGACTAACGTGTACAACCAAATACACCATTCACACGTTCGAACATCACTCCAAACACTTGTCGACGAAGCGTTCGACCGTGTAAACCCACCTTTATAAACGACTAAAAAATGTGAAGAAAATTCTCCCATTTTCTATGCACGAGAGAGGAAATGGCCGCTGATATACAAAGCCTCCCAGTCTTTTCTTCCTCTCCTAGGCACTAACAGGTTTTAATTAGTCTCTCTAATCCAGGGTTCCAGTTTTAAAACCTTTTCTATAAGAAGATACTGCCAACCTGCTAACACTAAGTAGTTTATACAGTGTATAGTAGCTCAAAGGTATCTTCATATCTATACTCTTATGTAGCTAAGTTTATCGCACTGTTGAGCAGCTCAGGACTGAACTTGTACAGACTTGAACACTTATTTCAAATTTATCTGATACTCTTTCAATCTAGCTCTTGTGTTATAATGCAGAAACTTCACTAGCTCGATGTGTTGCCCTGACCAACCTCTTGTCTTCATATCTAGGTAATATCAGGATGCCAGAAAACTTTCAATCAATCAATCATATCTAGGTACTGTTACATGCCATACAAAGTCTTACAATTATGTTTCACAGTCTGCTTTTCCTTCCTTTAAGGTACTGTTCTTTTGCAGTAGAGTACTGTAGTTACACCATAAAGACTGTTTTTAATACCTTTTGGAAGTGAATAAATAGATAGATGCCAGTTTTTCAAAATATCCTCGGCCATTTCTCAAACTGCTGCTGCAGTTAACTCGAGCATTAATATTTGTTTTATTCATTCATAATTTACTGTATCTCCCCTTCTTTTATGCTGTCTATAAATTTCTGGTTCTGGTCTCAATCAGCTTTTTTATGACTTACTTTTAGTAAATAATTAGTTTTGGGAGCCTTTTTAGCTTCCTGAAATGTTGTATTACATTCTGCCAGTTTCTTTATCAAGGTAGTTTCCTTATTCAGATGGTTTAAAAACAACTCCCCTTATTGTTCCAATGCCTTTCTTTTTCTTCATCCTTTATATACTTTTTTTATCTTCAACTTTTAGATCTCTAACCATATTGCTTTTTTGAATAATTCCACTTTTGTTTGTTGTGTTGAGATCCCTCCTAAATTGTCTTCTTTTCTTTTTTAAGTTCTTGATATCTTGATGGTCCCTCCATAGCAATAGTTTCTGGATTAACTGATTGAGTAAGTGCAAAGTGTTGGGACTCAACTTTATTCTGGTTTCTACAGCAGAATGTTTTCAATGTTTCCTCTCAAAGTCATCGTATTCAAATACAGCACTCTACAATGTTGTATAAACTTTCTTTTTTCCAGTTTATTGTCATATAAAGCACACCTCATAGCTTCCCTTTTTATTCTATATTTGCCTTTCAATTTCAGCATATTTAGTCAAACCATTTCCTTTATTGGATTCATTGTTATTGTCATACTCTCTACCCGATTCTTCTTTTGATCTTGTTAGTCACTTTGTACGGCAGGGTCCCACCCCACTCGCATCTCTTCTCACCACATCCATCCATCTAATATACAGATGCCCCACACTCCTCCTCCCTGTTATTTTAATGTTTTTGGCTTTGTTTACAGGTTCCACCACCTCTTTTCTTATTACATGGTCTTAGTATCTCAAAAGAGATTTCCTAGCCTTATTTTTTATGTTACATATAACACACATTCTTATATCTTAACACTCCTTTCTTTCCAGTAGTGATATTCTAATAATCCATCTCTCCATCCTCATCTCGATTTCTTTCAACAGTCCCTCTTCTCTTCTCCTCAGTGCCCAAGTTTCTTCCTTAGCAAGGAAATGGAGGAAAGAGTATTAAGAGGTAGGAAGAAAATGTTATCAACGTGATAATAAAGCCTGATGATTGTCTTGTAGATCTTCAGTTTGAGTCTTAAAGACATTTTCCTTTCTAAAAACAACTTAGTTAGTTCTCTCCATATTCACCATGCTTCTTTCTCTGTGACTCACTGCTTTCTCAGTATTATCCTCCATTTGTTAATATTGATCCAATGTAGTTTAAACTCGTTGTTCTGTTATATTACTGTACCATCTTCCCCTTGAATGATTACTTTTTCTTATACTTTTTATCTGCTTTTTCTGGTATCTTAAATACAGTTTCCAAAAGCTTTAATCCTTTGTAGTTCCCACAGTTGTTTTTTGTTCATACAATTTAATCATCCAATTCTCTTCCTATTCACTTGGTATTTCCTCTAAATCCCAAGTCTTTTCCAATAGTGTGTGCACCCACTCAACTTAGTCAGCTTTGTAATATTCATACTCTGTTACTACTTGTAACTCATATTTTTTACTCAATGTTACCCTTATACTCCTGCCTTCCTGACTACTGTGAGTTTTTGGAAAAGGTAAACATTCCTTTCAGCTTCCATTATATCTGATGTGATGACATTAATCACAAAGTCAAAGATGTAGGGACCAAAAGCTAATCCTTAGTGTAGAACAACTCTCATATCGAAAATTTCTGTACTTTTTGATCATATAACCTCCACCACTGTATCTTTAGCCATGTTATCTTTCCCACTTCTTAACTAGTCTGCTCTTAAAGCCTAACAACAATAAGCTGTATTGCATACTAACACTTATGCCCTTTTTTGTCTTGAAATTTATCACTTCTGTTAGACGGCACCTTCACAACAGTATGTGTTGTTAATTGCCGTAGAAAAGACCATTGCATTTCTTTGTTCATTTTTCTACTGCTGTGTCCTTGGTGATGCTCTTTGATATTTACATGATGACATTCAATGTGGCCATTTAGGTCACCTATAATGAATATAAGGTACTTTCTTCCAATTTATTTGATTCATTCCTATCTCTCATTGCATTCAAAATACTTGATGCTCACCACAGCTTTTATGTTAATCTCCTTAGCCTGGTCTCCTCTTCATCTTCTCCCTTGTACTCAAAAGATGCCTACTTACTTCTTCTATGTAACATATGCCTCTTCCTCACTTAGCCTGGTCATTTAAAAGTCCCCATCTTCACCTACTGGACTTGTTTCTTTAAACTCACATTTCCTTGACGTGGTAACGTTCAGGATAATATACATGTTTTTAGCATATATGTTTCCCTTATTCAGATGGTTAGCTTTTCACCAGCCCTCTCCATTTAACTGTGCTTTGGACCTCTTCCCTAACCATTCCACAGTCCAACACAGTACCAACTTCTCTCCATTCTCTATTCCAATCCATCATTTTAAACATTTAGCATTCCTGTGAAGTGAATCTGGCGTCCAGCGCTCGTTGCAGAGGGGGCGTGCAGTATAGCCTCATGTGGTGGACGACCTCGTGGGGTGGTAATCTGCACAATTCGATTCAGCATTCCATCGACCTTCTCCAGGACCTGAATGCGGCGGGCTTCAGCTCAATTTCACACTTCTCCTGGGCTGCGGACGCAGGGACACGAGGTGCAGGGGTAGCATGTGTCGTAAGCTGGTCGCGGAGGACGTGGATCATTTGTTGCTGTGCCGCCATGGCCTGCCTGGCTTCTTACAGGGCAGGGCCGAGCCCACGGGGAATGACGAGGCATGCGGCCTTTGGGGTGGACTGCGCTGAGCGGCGCTGCAAGGGCATGGTGAGGGTCACGGAGGTCCTTGAAAATTACTACGCCATATTGGATGTCGAGGTGGGACAAGAGATACACGGTGGTGGAGGCATGTGATTTATCACAGTTGCTCTCTGCAACCAGCACACTCACTTGGCGCCTGTCCGCCATGGGAAAATATATCGTACTTGCAGGTACTCCATCACTCTTGGTTCAAGTTAATGAGTTTTGTGAAGAGGAAAAGATATATTTAAATATAGAATCCAAGATAGTAGAATCTTTGATACATGTAGACATTGAAAACAGTTTTTCATTTTGTTACAAAACTATTACTAGTTCCTTCTCTTAGTCCTGATGTCTTAGGAATGTATCATATTCCAGAATGCAGAAAGAAAAACGCCTACATTCATCCACTTTTAACGTTAATTGAGACATTCGTTGGATACAGTATGGGAATAAAACAATTTGTTTTAAATGTGTTTTATTTATTTATTTAGGGAGGAAATTAGGGTATGAATTATACTTATAAACATTATCAAGATTTGACTCTCTGGAACAGATAAGGCTGAAAAATCCTGACAAAATCATTTAGTGAGTTGGTAAATCGGATAATAACTACAGTATTGAACATAGTGATTAATCTTGGAGTTTCGACAGCCTCTTGAGGAAATGGAAAATCACATATGATTAATGTAGAATTTCTTGATAACACTCATGACGTAGTTAGATGGAGATCTCCTCAATTGGTTAAGAATGTTCAATGGGATATGATAACAGAAGATGCACAGACCTGTGACCAAACAAAATTGACTATTTATAAAGGAAGGAAGTCTTACCAAAATAAAATATTTGATAATGGTTGCAATTATTGGCCAAAAATTAAGTTTATCTAAGTTGATTATATTCAGGAAGTAAATGATAAGGACAATTATTTGTTGAAAGATACTGAGAAATTTTGCATTCAATTGTTTTCATGATTAAGGTATTATGGTGGTTAGAGGATCTCTCTCTCTCTCTCTCTCTCTCTCTCTCTCTCTCTCTCTCTCTCTCTCTCTCTCTCTCTCTCTCTCTCTCTCTCTCGTGATTCTCAAAATATTTGATGTATGCTGAGATATAGGAATCTCTCTCTCTCTCTCTCTCTCTCTCTCTCTCTCTCTCTCTCTCTCTCTCTCTCTCTCTCTCTCTCTCGATTCTCAAAATATTTGATGTATGCTGAGGTATAGGACACTCTCTCTCTCTCTCTCTCTCTCTCTCTCTCTCTCTCTCTCTCTCTCTCTCTCTCTCTCTCTCTCTCTCTCTCTCTCCTCTCTCTCTCTCTCTCTCTCTCTCTCTCTCTCGTGATTCTTAAAATATGGGGTATACTATGGTGTAGGAATTCTCTCTCTCTCTCTCTCTCTCTCTCTCTCTCTCTCTCTCTCTCTCTCTCTCTCTCTCTCTCTCTCTCTGTTATTCTAAGGAAGTGAACGTGTTGGGTTGCTTCTCATCATACCATAAAGGCCACCAGTTCTTAGACTTGCACATATCACATTGTGTCTAATGTGGCTTAAGGCTAGGCTCCACTTTGTAGAGCTGATTTTTGCCAATTTTTTATTTTTTTTTTCTTTGCTAAAAGTCTTCGGAGCCTTTGTACATCAGTGGCCAGTTCCTCACATTTTCATTAAAAATGGACATCAACTAACCTAAACTTTCCCCCTAACCTAACCTACAAGCCCTGTCCTTACCTAACGGGGGCCTAATGCCCCCTGCGACCCTCCTTACACTGCTGTATTCCAAGTTAGACATAATAATACACACAGGTGGCCGCTATCATACATACACCCCAAGTCTTCCTCTGGCCTAACCTAACAGAATGCCGTGATACGTGTAGAATTCATCTCCAGCCTCCATAACGCCCCCATGGTCGTCAATGCAACCCTACCTGTATAACATATATCATTGCATGTTGGGCGAAGTGCCAAATGTTCATAGTAAAAATAAGAAATATCATTAGTAATTGTGTAATATTTTTAGTCTACCTCAAAAATTGGTCGAAGTCGTTTTCTATTGTTAGTTTCATCAAAGAAAACCAGTTTAGGGGTGACTATGAGATTATTTCTCATTTTCTTATGTCTTCAGAAAAAAATCACTTTTCCTTGGGGTTTTTTTTCGGTAGAGGGGTGTTATTATCATTACTTGCCAAGCAAGCTACAGCCTTAGTTGGAAAAGCAAGAAGCTATAAGACCAAGGGCTCCAACAGGGGAAAATAACCCAGTGAGGAAAGGAAACAGGGAAATGAATAAACGATGTAAGAAGTAATGAAAAATTAAAAATAAATATTTTAAAACAAACACTAACAACATTAAAATAAACAATTCGTGTAGGCCTATAGCTATAAAAAGACTTAATGTCAGCCTGTTCAACCTAAAAACATTTTCTCCAACTTTGAACTATGAAATAAGGCTTTATATTCATGTGGTTGGTAATTTATATAAAATTAATCTTATTGCAATCATACGAACGTATATCGAATAGCTGATTCAAATATGAGAGAGAGAGAGAGAGAGAGAGAGAGAGAGAGAGAGAGAGAGAGAGAGAGAGAGAGAGAGAGAGAGAGAGAGAGAGAGTGTGTGTGTGTGTCCAGTCTTCTGGGTTGGTTCAAGTACTCAACTTTTAAGAAATGTTTTACAGTAATCGTCATGTATTATAACTAATGTATTTGTCATTGTTTATTTGTAATTAGTCTCGGATATATTGAAGACCATATTTCGTTTAAGAACATTTTTCCTTAAACTTAAAAAAAAAAAAAAAAAAAAAAAATTAAAAAACACGTGGCTCAGAAGGCAAGAAGGTGCTAAAATTGTTATGGTGGCTATTATTATTATTAAATGCTAAGCTACAACCCTAGTTGGAAAAGCAGAATGCTATAAGCCCAGGGGCTCCAACAGGGAAAATAGCCCAGTGAGGAAAGGAAACAAGGAAAAATAAAATATTCTAAGAACAGCAAAAACATTGAAATTATGAGCTCATACGGTCGAAACTCAACTGAACTCGGTGGAATAACCACCCTTGTGGAACACCTGTATCCTTTAAATAGTTATTCTGTCGAAAATCTCCACAAAAAGATATGAGATTCGACCATCTGAGTCGTGGTTTTTACCCTGGTACGAGCTAAAGAGGCTCTCTTGCCTGCCTAGAAGTTGAATAGACCCACAATCGAAGTAATATTCATATGTATTTAATTTTGAGAAGCACTAAATTGAAGTTGAATAGACCCACAATCGAAGTAATATTCATATGTGTTTAATTTTGAGAAGCACTAAATTGAAGTTGAATAGACCCACAATCGAAGTAATATTCATATATATTTAATTTTGAGAAGCACTAAATTGAAGTTGAATAGACCCACAATCGAAGTAATATTCATATGTATTTAATTTTGAGAAGCACTAAATTGAAGTTGAATAGACCCACAATCGAAGTAATATTCATATGTATTTAATTTTGAGAAGCACTAAATTGAAGTTGAATAGACCCACAATCGAAGTAATATTCATATGTATTTAATTTTGAGAAGCACTAAATTGAAGTTGAATTAGACCCACAATCGAAGTATATTCATACGTATTTAATTTTGAGAAGCACTAAATTGAAGTTGAATTAGACCCACAATCGAAGTAATATTCATATATATTTAATTTTGAGAAGCACTAAATTGAAGTTGAATAGACCCACAATCGAAGTAATATTCATATGTATTTAATTTTGAGAAGCACTAAATTGAAGTTGAATAGACCCACAATCGAAGTAATATTCATATGTATTTAATTTTGAGAAGCACTAAATTGAAGTTGAATAGACCCACAATCGAAGTAATATTCATATGTATTTAATTTTGAGAAGCACTAAATTGAAGTTGAATTAGACCCACAATCGAAGTAATATTCATATGTATTTAATTTTGAGAAGCACTAAATTGAAGTTGAATTAGACCCACAATCGAAGTAATATTCATATGTATTTAATTTTGAGAAGCACTAAATTGAAGTTGAATTAGACCCACAATCGAAGTAATATTCATATGTATTTAATTTTGAGAAGCACTAAATTGAAGTTGAATTAGACCCACAATCGAAGTAATATTCATATGTATTTAATTTTGAGAAGCACTAAATTGAAGTTGAATTAGACCCACAATCGAAGTAATATTCATATGTATTTAATTTTGAGAAGCACTAAATTGAAGTTGAATTAGACCCACAATCGAAGTAATATTCATATGTATTTAATTTTGAGAAGCACTAAATTGAAGTTGAATAGACCCACAATCGAAGTAATATTCATATGTATTTAATTTTGAGAAGCACTAAATTGAAGTTGAATAGACCCACAATCGAAGTAATATTCATATGTATTTAATTTTGAGAAGCACTAAATTGAAGTTGAATAGACCCACAATCGAAGTAATATTCATATGTATTTAATTTTGAGAAGCACTAAATTGAAGTTGAATAGACCCACAATCGAAGTAATATTCATATGTATTTAATTTTGAGAAGCACTAAATTGAAGTTGAATAGACCCACAATCGAAGTAATATTCATATGTATTTAATTTTGAGAAGCACTAAATTGAAGTTGAATTAGACCCACAATCGAAGTAATATTCATATGTATTTAATTTTGAGAAGCACTAAATTGAAGTTGAATAGACCCACAATCGAAGTAATATTCATATGTATTTAATTTTGAGAAGCACTAAATTGAAGTTGAATAGACCCACAATCGAAGTAATATTCATATATATTTAATTTTGAGAAGCACTAAATTGAAGTTGAATAGACCCACAATCGAAGTAATATTCATATATATTTAATTTTAGAAGCACCAAATTGGATTTAATATATCGGTTGAAATGCTTTATGTAATCTCATTTTGTATTTGAATATCTTGAAATAGATTTCAATGGTACAGAGGCTTCCCTTTGTAACATATATATAGATTTTTTTCTTGCTTTTGGATGTGCTACGCTTTTGCTTTGTACAGTTTAGCACACAACCTTGACTCAAGTTGATGTAATTAGCAACTACAATGGCAATTGATATCGAATTCTACCTTTGAAAATGTAAAACCTCTGGAAATTCATTTATGATCAATGCATCTAGCTGGAAAGGACTGGAACTCTTAGAGGCGTATTATAGGTTCAAGTCCATCCCAGCCAGAAGCATTTTATTATTATTATTATTATTATTATTATTACCTGCTAAGCTACAACCCTAATTGGAAAACCAAGATGCTATAAGCCCAGTGGCCCCAACTGAGAAAATAGCCCTGTGAGGAAAGGAAACAGGGAAAATGAAATATTTTAAGAAATGTAGGCCTAACATTTGAATAAATATTTCCTAGATAAACTATGAAAACTTTAACAAAACAAGACGAAGGGAAATGAGATGGAACAGTGTGCCCGAGTGTACCCTCAAGCAAGAGAACACTATCCCAAGACAGTGGAAGACCATGGTACAAAGGCTATGGCATTACCCAAGACTAGAGAACAATGGTTTAATTTTGGAGTGTTGACTTACCTTGGTTGCTGATGCAAAGGTATAGTTACTTGCAAGTAAAATATCTTTATTATAATAGTTTTATTACGGGAAGTGCTGTTTCCCCCATTCATTGGCCTACTTAGATAATATATATATAGTGCGTCTCTGCTAACGGATAGGCCTATATACCCTGATCCAAGGTTTATGAAAATGTGGAGAAGTTGTAGGCCTATGTAATATGTGTGGTGCCTTGTTATATAGTTAGAAACTGGTTTACATGAGAGAGAGAGAGAGAGAGAGAGAGAGAGAGAGAGAGAGAGAGAGAGAGAGAGAGAGAGAGAGAGAGAGAGAAAGAGAGAGAGAGATATTGTGGTCTGGAATACATTGCCTAGAAGAAACCACGTGACGTTTACTCTGTATGAAAGAAGAATTTAAGAAGTCTAATTTCAAGGTAGAAGGAAATAAAAGTAAAGATTGTGAATCTCATTACTATATTAATTTATTTAAGGCACAGGTAATATAAACTTAATAACAATGATAAGAATAAGCTTAGAAGCTTTGCAACTATCTGTAATATCTGTAATTATATGTTTCTGATCTTGGGTTCCTGAGTGTTAAAATACTGTCTCTTCAGAGGGCTAGAATTGGCCAATGGCTAACTTTTGAATTTCGTTAATTTCTCTTAAGCATCCCCATTGAGAAGTACGATATTGCAAGTATTATTTAAGACTCCAAACATACATAATTATGTGTAGTTTGTATGAAAAAATATGGTTTCTGATACATAGAATGAATGTCTCCAACCGCATAATACGACTCAATTATCATGTGACAAATTGAAAGCTGGATTTTATAGATAATATAACCATTTTATCTGTTGATTATTATTATTATTACTGTCCAAGCTACAACCCTAATTGGAAAAGCAAGATGCTATAAGCCCAGGGGCTCCAATAGGGAAAAATAGCCCAGTGAGGAAAGGAAATAAATAACTGAAGAGAACAAAATGGCTCTTGCTTGAATGCAAGTTGACTGTTTAGTGGTCTGACTTGATATTTGCTTTCCCAATAACACACATATATACATACACATCATATTTAGTATATGATAATACCTAATATTTTATTTCTTACAAAATTTCGTACATAGAAATACAGTTATTGGAATAGTCAAGCTTTTTTAAAAGTGCTTTTCTTAAAGTGATTTTTTTTCCTTGTAGGTAATTATATATTATAATTGGAATTGATAAGATGGAAGCAAAGTAAATTGTGGTATATTTCGAAAGTATGTAAGCTGTGAAAGCTGTCTGTGTAGGAGGTAACTAATGATTAATGAAATTTTTTTTTACAGATTGCAAATATTACGCTTCTAGTAGTGTGCCCACGCCCCACAATCAGTGTTGTTTACAGAGAGCAACGAGGAAGTTTTGTAGTGAAGAGTGTGTTCGCGGTTTGGCAAATTGGCCTTCTTTTGGTGTTCTTTAGGATTACTGTATAAATAAGGTATGTTCTGTAGCAGGACAATAGGTTACCGCCTTGTTTTTAACTATAATAAAAACCCTATAATCGATTAGAGGCTCCAGGAAATATCTGATGATGGAGTTAGGTCATTTCTAGTTTCCACATTTTCTCCTGCATGATAGAGGAATTATATCATATAGACTAAACTGGGTTCATTACATAAGATAAATTGGGTTCGTAAATTGAAATATTTTCTTTTTGATTATTCATTACTTCTTTCCTAGTGTATTAACTTGTTTTCTTTCCTCACTGGGCTATTATTCCTCTTGGAGCCCCTTGGGCTTGTAGCATCCTGCCTTTCCAACAAGGGTAGTAGCTTAGCAAGTAATAATAATAATAATAATAACCATAATAATAGTAATGATAATAATAATGTTAGGAGTGGATACCAGGGTATATGTATCATAGCGGCCACCTGTATGTATTATTATGATTAACATAGAATACGGCAGTGTAAGGGGTGGTCGCAGGGGGCGTTAGCCCCCCTTTTAGGTAAGTAGGTAAGGACACGGCTTGTCGATTTTTAATCCACAGGGGGGGAACTGGCCGCTGATGTGCAAAGGCTCCGATTTTGTGATCGAGGTTGAGGTTGGTATGTGGGTGTGGTCGGGAACAAGGTCTCTGACTAAGTAAAGTTCGGTTAATAGGTTGTGTTGCTTTCAATTGAGACTCTGTGTTTTATAAGACTGCCATCATGTAAATTGATTTCTATTACTGTATTTTAGTCTTGTTGCTTTTCTTAAAATATTTTATATTTCTTTGTTTTTCCTCACTGAGCTATTTTCCTAATGGAGCCCTAGGCTTAGAGCATCCTGCTTTCCAAAAAGGGTTGTAGCTTAGCAAGTAATAATAATAATAATAAAGGAGTATTTGAAAAGCTAGGATGAAGTTGTATGATTTGAGTTTCGCTGTCTAAATTGGTTTATTTTTTCTTTCCTTCAGATACTTGAATGTAAGATAAATGTGAATAATCATTATTTATCTATAGTGTAGATAATCTTTCTTTATTGACTGTACAGCATTTAGAAAATAGACACAATTTGAATTTAATTGTAACCCATGGGAGATTCCCTGAAATATTCAGCATAACGTAAATTTCAATAATCGACTTGTAGAAAATTAATTCACTTACGTCAGTCTACTGTAAGCTCAAATCTTTGTGGCAGCACCAAGAATACTACTCTACTATACATCCTGATCATCGAACTTTGAACTGCCACCCGAACTTCCCCATTAACGACGAATCCTGTTACTATGTTTTGTACAGTATGTTACTGTAAATGAATAAGTCAGGACCACATGATATGCCCAGATACTGGTAGAATGCAATTTTGTACAATACTGCTGAATGGAAAATAATACCAAACATTGACAGATTTTAAAGCTTATTGTTTTCTAAACTTTATCAGCATCTCAGGAGTTTAACCTCTGAATTTTCTACAAGTCGATTATTGAAATTTACTTTGTGCTTAATATTTCAGGGAATCTCCCACGGGTTACAATTAAATTCCAATTGTGTGTAGTTTCTAAATGCTGTACAGTATATCAAGAAAGATTATCTACACTATAAATAATGATTATTCACATTCATCTTACATTCAAGTATCTGAAGGAAAGTAAAAATAAACCAATTTAGACAGAGAAGCTCAAATCATACAACTTCATCCTAGCTTTTTTTATATTCCTTTCCATGATACATTAATAGAAAACATTTAACATAATAGCAGTCTTATAAAACACAGTCTCAATTGAAAGCAACACAACCTATTAACCGAACTTAACTTAGTCGGAGACCTTGTTCCTGACCACCCCCACATACCAACCTTAACCTCGATCCCAAACTCGGAGTCTTTGCTTATCAGCGGCCAGTTCCTCCCGCGTGGATTAAAATGGGACATCAACTACCCTAAACTTTTTAACCTAACCTACATGCCGTGTCCTTACCTACTTACCTAACAGGGGGGGCGTCCACCCCTTACACTGCCGTATTCTAAGTTAACCATAATAATACACACAGGTGGCCGCTATGATACATACACCCTGGTATCCACTCCTAACATTATTATTATCGTTATTATTATCGTTATTATTATTATTATTATTATCATTACTTGCTAAGCTACTACCCTTGTTGGAAAGGCAGAATGCTATAAGTCCAAGTGCTTCAGCAGGAAAAAATAGTCCAGTGAGAAAGGAAATAAGGAAATACACTACGAGAGAAGTAATGAATAACCAAAATAAAATATTTTAATTTTTCTAATGCAATTAACCAGTCTAGTCTATATGATAAAATTCCTCTAATAGACATGGCAATTATCCAAAGGAAAATACGACACAAGATTCAGGAAAGTGGAGAAATTATCAAAGTATATAAGATCATAGGGTTTTATTATAGTTATTATATTTTATATGCTATGTTTGTACTGAGAAGATGCTGTTTAGTACAATGTTCTTAATGGTGCTCTCGTATTATTAGTAATGACAGTACTGTACAGTACAATATTCCTTTGTTGTTAATGATTACTTTTTTGTTCCGTAACTGGAATACAAACCACGCTATTTAAAGTGGGTATTACTTTCGGCGTAGCTGAAAGGACGAGCCATTAGAATTTTAACGAGGGTTTACTACCCCACCGCTAGTGAGGGGGGGGGAGGTAGGGAGGATAGTTAGCTACCCTCCCCCCTCACACACACCTGTGTGGTAAGCCCACTTTTACTTTGGCTCGGGTGGTCATCGGACGTGTCCGCTTTCATCCTCGCCTCTTTGACAGCCATTAATGCTTTTTGTCTTTTTACTTACTTTTTCTTATACTTGCGATATATATATAAACATTCTTTATGTTTATGTATATATTTGTGTATAGAAATGTAAGTTTTCGTTTCAGTGTTTGTGCTGTGTGTGTAGTGTACGACAGCGTCACCGGCTTAGTGCTAGGCCACCTCGGTTCCGTTGTGGGGTACGGCCTCTCCCTCTTGGTCCATCGGTTTTTCCTTCGGCTTTTCCATTAACTCGGCCGCCGTGGGGATCGTCATCGCTGGACTTTCTTCATTCATCTATTGTCTTCGCTGTTCCTCCTTTCCTACGGGGAACTTGGATTCTCAGCGAAGGGAATGTGGGGTTTTTATTGCCTACGGTCTCTCTCTCTCTACTCGAGGTCGTTCACCCCTTACTACTACTACTACTACGTACTATTACGGAAGCTCCTTTCCCATTGCGAGTTGGGTTGCTATTCCGTTTATTTGTCTCAATTATTTTTAATGAAATCTAATGGTATTTTTTTTTTTTTTTTGTAAACTTTTCAGCTTCTCTGTGGAGAACACTTCCCTTTGGGGGTCAGTGGTTCATACTATTTGTGATCATTCTTAGATGAATTACATAATTAATATTCTGTTATAATTCTGTTTTTGTTACAGTTCTCCTCCTCCCCCTTCTCCCGTGAATGTCATTGGGGGAGGAGGGCGCATACTTAATTTTTAATTCTTTTGTTTTGCTTTTCCCTCGGGTTACTCTTCGGAGTTCCTCCCGGGGGAATTTCTGTTAAATAATTATTTAACTTTATTTTCCCAGTTAACTATGCAGTTTTTTTTTCTTGGTTTGACTAAAGTGTGCCAACGAAGTAGAGCTGTTCTGTTTGTGCCTGGGGAGTCTGCTGTCGCTGCCGTCTCTTTAGGACATCGTCATGGGCGTTATCCCTTCTCTTAGAAGTCCTCCCGTGACAACTGTCAGCTCTTCGGTTCATCTTAGAACGCTAAGGAGGTTTGCCTCCAGGGGTAGGTAACTTCCCTTCCGAGGGAGGTTCCCTTCCCGGGTGTGAGAGCTTCCCTCTGCAGAGGGGGAACTTCTCATACCTTAATATTCCTGGATGGGTTTTCCTGGTCCTCAGCCAGTTATGCTCTTGGTGCTGAGCGACCGCACTTGTAACCATGCTCAAGGAGCTGAGTGGTTGCAAGGCTGGGGGCATGAACCTTCAGGTGGCTATGCTCTTGGGGCTGCGCGGTCGCACCTGCAGCTTTGCTCAAAGGGCTGAGCAGCTGCAGGATCAGTCTGGTGATCTCTCTCGTTCATGAGGGAGGCCACCCTTAAGGACTCCTCTTCGGAGGATTGCTCCTTATAGGTCAGCTTGCTGATCCAACGGCCCTAAGGGGTGCCATCACCAGTGTCTTCAAGTCTCTTCTACGAAGTGTTCACCTATCGTTCGCGAGAGAGGCCACTCATAGAGACCCCTCTTCGGAGGATTGTTCCTGATTAGACCAGTCATCTCCAAGACCTGCCGTCTCCGTTCCTGGCTGCTGACTCTCTGGGCTCCCTCGCACCCTGTTATCCAACGGGCACCGGTCCCTTCGGGAGGAAAGGGGCTTTTTCACATTGTGAGTAAGTCCCTTAAGCGCCAGGTATCCCCTGCGCGCTAATGTTCTCCTGCGCGCTTGCGCTCGCCTGCTGTTCCTGAGACTGCCATCCAGAGACATCCTGTTCCAGGAACTGCGCATCAGCGTTCACCTGCGCATCAGCGCACATCGTTGGAGTTTCCTGAGATAGCGCACAGGCGCTCACCAGTGATTCAGCCTGCGAGCGTCTCCTAGTCTCTTCTACAAAGGGCACCTCTCCCGTTCTCGGGAAAGGTCTCTCATAGAGACCCTTCCTCGGAGTATCAAGCAGATCTTCCAGTGTTGAGCCAGCTGACCTACCAATCTTCCAGCTCTACCTTGCACTTCAACGAAGGACTTCAGCTCTGGACTCTGAAGCAGTCTGCCTACGGTCCTCATCGAAGGATGACCGCCCCTTTTTAAGGACACATCCCTGTTCCTGATCGTCCTGTCAGCTGACCCTGCATCCTAGCGCACTAGCAATGCGCGCGCGCGCCGATGATCTTACGCCTACGATCTTCGTACGCGTGTAAGCGCCGACGATCTTCTTTCGCGCGCAAGCGCTGACGATCTTCCTACGTGCATAAGCGCCGACGATCTTCTAGCGCCAATGATCATCTTATGCGCGCAAGCGCCGGCGATCTTCAAGCGCCGACGATCTTCTTCGCGCCCGGGTACCGATGGTCTCCCGTGCGCGCGCCAACAAACTCCTACGCGATGCAGCACGCTCCAACATTCTGGTTCACACGGGCTCTTCATTCTGATCCTGCATATCAATATGATTCCTGGTTTGTATAGTTAGGAAAAATACAAATTATCTCCGAATTTGTCATGTTGGTGCACTGACCAGAACTTATATTTTTATGAAGGCTTAAATCAAAGGCTGATAATCCATTTGCTCCATAAATTGCTATTCCCTAAATGCTGGATTGTCATTAGTTCTTTGTTTAAACGTGGAGTTTTCCTGTTTGCTGGAGATAGCTTCTTGCAGAAAAATGCTAGCAGTCTACGGCTGTAGCCTGCTCAAGTACTATCCCCACCGCTGTGTATCTGTGGTCAGCGTAAGTGACCTAGTGGAGTGCGGAATCACTCAAGCAGCAGAATTAGGAACATTTTTTGTTTCTTGAAGTAAATTCAGCGAAAGGCAGACTAGTTTCCTATATGAGAAGAGCAGTCTGACTGTTGCTGACAATTTTTTGGTTGGGCTGCTGTAGCATGCTTTTTGATACCATTCAATTGGGTTTGATTACATTTTTGAGCCTCCGTCCCAAACCTTCAATGAAAAATAGCATAGGCTGTTTGGTTGCTCGTGTTCTTTCTTGATTCCAATCTTATGTCGTATTCTCTGGCAACCATAGTTGCTTGGTAACACAGTTTTGTTTATGTGGTAGTTACTGCTCATGGGTGGTCGACTGAGTTCTGCCAATGTTGGGACTAAGAGAATATCATCGGTCATTTTTAGGAAATCCTTGAGGGGCGTAGAGATGTATAAATTTTTGTTGGCAGGAAGTGTTACTAGTTGTCGGAGTTGTTTGTATATGTGTTGGGGGGCATTGATTTCTTGAATGATGACCTTTGTTCTGCCTGTGATCTACCAGATCTTGTTTACTCTTAAGAATGAAGCATTGTAATTGACGGGGAACTAGATACCGGTCTTTGGTATGTGCGCATAGTTCCTCAGACGCCATTGCGGACAGACACGGCTAACAGAGTACGGCCCATCATAGGAATGAAGACCACTCCATTACCATAGACCTGAAGGATATGTAACCTTGGATCGTTTCTCTGTTCTACGGGAGCCTTTCTCCATAGAATGTTTTTGGAGAAGTAGTTACCAATTGAAATCCTGGTACCTGGTCTGGGTACCACTCCCCTAGTGTGCTTGCAAGTGTTTACGCTAGTCTCTTTTGAGCACTTTCTATCGGGACTTGTCTACCGAAGCGACAGGTCTCGGTGAGCTCTCCTTTCTACCCTCCTACAGGGGACTCTCGTCAGCATCAAGACAGACTTCTTTCTTGTCTCGATCTGCAACAGAGTTAATGTTCTGTTCCTACACTGCCTTCCAGATTGATAAAGACAAATCCTTCTAAGAATCCCTTTGTCGACGAAAAGGTTAGTCCTGCACGGCCACCTCCAAGCATTGACACCGATAATTTCCGAAGCTTTACTGGTTAACAACCAGCATTCTTCATACCTTCGGGTTAGGTGGCATCACGAACATGGGACGATATACCTGGTAGTGGCACGATGAGTTATATTATGCTAAGAAATTTCCTCTCCTCCAAGAATCTAATGTATCAGAGGAGGGATGACATGGCTACATGAGTTTTTTCCATCTAAGGGAAGTGATTTACAAAAGGAGCGCACCTGCTTCTCAACCTACTTGGTGAAGAATCAATTGTGATCCTTATATCATTGCTTGGCAGAAAGGCTTCTTAATACAGGTCTTCACCATTTCTCAACCGGCTCGTTATTCATCTGAACAAAATACTTCTTCTTTTCCCCAGTTCCAGTCTTTTGTCAGTGTTCGAGGACACCTTCCTGGAAATTCTAAATGCTTTCTCCGTACGGCCCATTTTCCTTTTTCACTTATTACTCTGCAGTCTGTAGACGACATTTGGGAAAGTACAGTATGACCCTGATCTCTCCCAAACAGTTACACTAATGGCAATTGGGTCTGCTGTTTTCTTTCCCCTACGTCGAGAAAGTTCCTCAATCTTCTTAGTGAAGGATGTCACTCAGGCCTTGGTACAGGTTTGCAACTAGGACTTGTGTCTGTACTCCTCGTAGAAATCGTTTGGACTCGTGAGCGCTTCCAAGAAGCTCAAGCCGCAGGGAACATTTTGCAAGGTTGCAGGTTTCAAGTGATACCACTCAAACCTGGGTGGCTGGCAGCAGATAGTGTTTTGAGACTGTCCTTTACTAGTCCAGCCTTGACGAAGCAAGTAGGAACCAGCATATTTTTGCCAGTGTCACAAGATATTCTGAAGGTTAAAAAATCTCCATTACCTTGGTTCAGGATTTTGTGGTCAGGACTTATAACTCGGCCGTTCATCACTTGAAGTCCTCCTTCATCTCTTCCCTCCCTGCCTTCCCATCCTAGAGCAACATTAAGAATAGGAGAAAAGACCCCAGAACTCTGATTCTGTCTGGCTTCATGGGACATTCAGATGTGCTTCTCTGGCTAGCGAGGAGACAAAGTAAAATGAATGCTGTCTGGCAAGGAAGCAAAGGGGTCATCCCGGGTTCGAGCTCACGAAGTCTGATAATTTGGATCTATACCAGCTCTTGGGAAGAACCTGTCAGGAGCACAATTCTTGAAGGCTAGAGTTGGGTAAGGACAGAACTGTTTCTGCTCATTATCTATGAGATAGACCTACAGGTCCCAGGATGCTAGTACTGTATTCTTTGCCTAGTGGCAATTCATAAACATATCCTGTAGCAAAGCTAGCTCCTTCCCGTAAAAGAAACATGTCGTATAACATAGCGATGGGAATTTAAGTTTAGACTGAGAGGTAATCGACTGGTTCTTCTACATGTTCTTTATTCCCCTTTCTCGGGGTTCAGCACATGCTGGTATCTGGATCTTACGCTAGATGTATGGAAGCCACACAATCAAGCAAATTTTCTTACATATAAGTTTTATTTAAAGTTTCTCTTCCATCCTCCTAGACGAAGGGAAGGATGGCTAAATGTATACAACCCATTATTCACAATGACCATACATCCTGACAACATATTCGTCATGCGGATATAAGTTTTCCGTGACCGTCTACTAGCGCCTGATAGTGACCTAGCCTAATATCTGTTGCGTCTTCAGTTTATTAATATTTACCCCAAGGTTTTAAAATGATTCCATTTTCTTTCCTTTCAATAGACATGTGTTTAGTATAGTAATGAGAGACTAACCGCTAATGGCAAGAAGCAAAGCATTATGGGTTCTTTGTCATTCAATTTCTCTGTTGACTCGGCAATTGTAAGACTGATCCCCATCCAGATTATAAGTTTTTGCATTTAATGTGGTGTTCCTTTGGGTTTGTTAGAGTTATGCATGGAGATAGTACAGTACTGTACTCATTCATTTATATCTTATCGCGCCACTCGTGTATTTTACGTATGTCCCTGACATTTACTTCCTGTAGATCCACATCGGAACATGCGGGTCCCAGTGGGCAGTAGCGGATGTAGTAGATGGTCTGGGGTGATTCACCTCGGGCATTCAGCGTTGGTGACATAGCCCTACTTTGAAGTCCATCTCCTGTTTCCCTAATCATGGATCTTGCTCTATTTAAGGTGGCCCACTCCTTTCTGTTAAGGGACACTCCAGAAGGTAGGTGTTTATTAGGGTTAGGTAGTGCTCCATGGGTTGAATTACTGTCCCTCTCCCTCCATATCATCAATCTGTAGGCAGTTGGGTTTAGATGTTCAGGACCCTCCACGGACATTCAAGTATTTTCTCGATTTTAGTCGCCATCTAGTACTGTGTTTTTAATAATCATGGTGAGGAGTGCATTTGCAACCGCTAGCTTTCACAGTGATCTTCGGGAGCAAAGGATGATTTTCTCCTATTCATTTCTTCAGAGCAAAATTATTTTCAAGACTAAAAGCCTGAAATGGTTGATGGTATTAATTAGAAATTGACTTATTTGTCCAACAAGAGCCGTTCAATAGTTTTTGGACAAACTATAGTATAAACATTACAATTAGTGTTTGTGATTTAAATTAGAATTCAAATTTTTCCTGTCTTTAAATGCAATGTTACAAGTTTAGCTATAGAAACTCACCAAGAATTGGATCTAAATATTATAAAAGCTTTGACGATTAAGGTTCAGGATATTAGGAGTATACTTACATACAGTATCTTAGTTTTAGTGGAAATGATTCTATGGAAAGAATTTTATTGGCAGTCTAATTGCTAGCATTTTGGTGTTTGCTGAAGATTGTCTTGAAGGATCCTGGCTTTCTTATCGTATTGTGGGGCTCTTGATCCTGTATTAGCTGCTGGTAATGCTGTCTTTTAATTTTTTCTATTTCGATTGATTTATAATTTTTCTATTTTTGAATTACTTCAAGTACTGTACCCTTAGATGAACAATCTGGAGTACTGTTTTTAAAGCTGTATTTTGAAATTGTTCGTTTCCATCAATCTAGACCAGTTAGGCTAAGTCTAGAATTTCATTTGTGTTATACAACGATTTCATTTTAATTTTTGCCCTATTTCTTTCCTTCACTAGTATCCTGCCTGCATCACTGTGTGGGAGTCAGTAGCAATATGAACATCAGGGGAGGTTCATAGAAATAAACATAGTTTTGATGGTAAAATGTGTTATTTCTTTACTGTACAGTACTTGCCTGATGTTCATATACATGCCCACCTTCCTCCCCACTGACTTGTGATGTCACGGCATAAGGAATACAGTACTTTCTCATTTCTCCTAGACGCCAGGTAGGTTTTTCAATCATTTCAGTCGAAATTGATTTAACAAAAGTTTTGTGCCTTCTCCCGGTAAACGAGTTTCACATACAGTATTCCCAAAATATCTATTTTCCTCTCCTGCATCATCATCTCTATTCCTTCCTCCTTTTCTCGTAAGGTACTGAGATTAATTGTCGCTATTCTAAGGGATTTACGTTTGTTGTTTTCTTGACCACGTGCGTTTTTGTTCCGAGTCCGGATGTGCCCGGGCATCCGTTGATCAATGGGTCTGTCCTGAAGCAAGTCGTGCGTTTGATTAGTGCCATCCATAAGCCTATAGCTCCAAAAGGTTACTGTATAGAGATTCCAACACCAACCCCGTACAGTCTTATGATAGGTTTAGGCCATTGCACCTTTACAAGGTTACACAGCTCCTTGCCCTAATGTATGTTGACCTTAGGGCCGCAGTACTTTCAACTTAAAAACTGAATAACAAGAGCACTTAGGGGCTTGTGTCTTGCCATTAATTGTTAGTGTGGTTCATTACTTTACTAGATGCATGTGGTCTATTGACAGAAAAGAGAATAGTTTTTTATTTTTTTGGTAAATGATAAACCAAACTTCGGGAAAAGAAACAAGGCAAGTATAGAAATGACCAATTTTATTAATAAAACTCAGTTTTACCTTAACTATAGAAACCTGAATCCTTTTAGTCATACTTAGCCTGAAGGTCAAAAGTTAGAGCTCAGCGGCCTGTCGGATGGGTAGGGCTTCCTCACCACCCGTCAGTAATTACCTCCACCTCATTAAAGTTTTAACAGCCATACCCAGCTTTGCTGAAAGCATGCTATTCCCCATCTGGATTCTGTCATGTGCAGAACTACTACAAGAAAGGAATTTCTCCAGAACTTGAAAATTCAGGTTTAGAGGTTACTGAAACCTGCTTTCTGGCGCCCAAAGGCTTTCATATTTGGATTACCTCTCGGCTGTCATTTTCACACTCTTGAGTGGTTCTGTCAACACCAACCCCATCTCGTCTCGCCGTCATTGTCGGTCTTGGGGGTTCCCTTGCCATTTTCACACTCTCGGGTGGTTCCGTCATCACCAACCCCATCTCGTCTCGCCGTCATTGTCGGTCTTGGGGGTTCCCTTGCCATTTTCACACTCTCGGGTGGTTCCGTCATCACCAACCCCGTCTCGTCTCGCCGTCATTGTCGGTCTTGGGGGTTCCCTTGCCATTTTCACACTCTCGGGTGGTTCCGTCATCACCAACCCCATCTCGTCTCGCCGTCATTGTCAGTCTTATGTGTTCCCTTGCCATTTTCACACTCTTGAGTGGTTCTGTCATCACTAAACCCATCTCATCTCATCGTCATTGTCAGTCTTATGTGTTCCCTTGCCAACCAAGCACGGTCTTCATGCCCTGTTTTATGGAAAATTGCAATTTTTTCACATCGCCCCCTTGCAAATAATTACCGTACATCTCTTCAGACAGGCTGCCAATGCAAGAGCCTCTGCTCCACCGTCATATAAACAAGTTACTGGTGCGGAGTTTTCTTATGGTTTTTATTTTCAGTTTATGGGATTTGGTACATCATAAGTGTAAAACACCTTTTTTATTCCTCCTGCCTGAATAATTTTCTTTTCCTTCCCTGCACAAATATTCAGTTGAGGTGATCCTGTCACTTTACCCATAACTGGAAGTCCCTTTATCCCCTTTACTAAAATGGTCCAATGGTCTTCTTTGCCAAGATTTTGATGCTGATGTTATCACTTTGCATCATTGGTGTAACTGTTGCGACTAATGTTGTCTTTATGTAGTACAGTAATCATAATTATTTTATGCTTGACGTATGGATATTGGTTGCGCTTTTAATTTCCCTCCACAAATTCATGGACATTGCCCTATGGGAACTTGCTTTGAATGTTAACCTTTTGTGGTAACTAGCTCTTTTGGTTGCTCATGCTCATAGCAGCGGTGCTCTTTAGTACTCGCTATACGTTTATTTTTATAGTTTTGTATAAGCAGATTATTATTCTTTCTTTCTTATAGTACAGTACTGCATATTGAGATTTGGGAAACTATGAAAAATATAAAGTCGTGTTTTAATGGTACTGATTATGAGACAATACGATGCCAATGTTTCATGTTTCAAATTCCATTGTGTGTTCTGAACAATGCCATTTTTACCTTCATTGGAGCTTTGCATATTGCCAGAATATTTCTTGCATATTTTAGTACTTCAGTCTTATTTTACAGTATTTTCTTTACTGGTGATGGTGCAAAAAATATGAACACTTGGTTTAAAGCCTGGGTAGGGAAGATTTATAGTCTGCCTCTAACATTGCTAAACAATTTTTTAGAAATTTCTCTTTTATTGATATCATATTGGGAGTACTGTATTATTTAATTGTTTTCTTTTGGATCTAATGAGGTATATAAGGAATGCAGTCTTCCAACTACACAGTAATTAGGACCGTAATTTTGGTGTTCTCTTAATGCATATCAAACTAGCAATGCCACTAATGAAATAGTGAATAGGTATACACAAAGAACTATTATAAGCGGGAATTCTGACATAAAATGGCTTTAAAGTGATGAGCACCAATTATACATAAAAACTCCTCTACACTCATTGTCAGGAAGGGAAAGTGGCGTAAAACCAATAATTAGGATGATCCTAACTCCTGCTAACTCACAGCAAAATGAAAATGTTAAATACAATTTCCTTGGTCCTTCTAAGCCACACATCTAGTGTATACACTGTACAGAAATGCGAGTCTGTATTTGAAACGTCGTAAGGTACTGTACATACAAAACAGCAAGGCCACATAGATTCAAAAACGGTCCCAACTATCTGGCTTATGCGGTTAATTGAGCAACAGCATTAAATATAACTGCTTTGAATTTTATTAGAAAAAATTAAACAACTCTTAATTGCAAAGTCTTCAGTGAAATCTAGAACCTCTTGATTGGAATTTCATTTAAGGATGAATTGTCTACCATTTCATCCAATTTTTATTCATCGCTTTGATTGTTTTTAGTCTTTTTCCTCTGAATCAAATCTCAATCAGAGGTGATAGATTTCACTGAAGGATTGGCAGTTAGTGTGGTCTAGATTTTTTCTAATAAAATTCAAACCAGTTACATTTAATGCTGTATCCCACGTGACTGCATAAGCGAGATAGTTGCGACTGTTTTTGAATCTTTGCTACCTTGCGGTTTTGTACGTACAGTACCTTACGTTTCAGATACAGGCTCCCATTTCTGTACAGTGTGTATACTATGTGTGCGCCTTATAATAACCAAGGAAACTTTTTTGACGTGTTTTATTTTGCAGTGATTCTATTGCCTGTGATAATTCTCTTGCTATCCTTGGAAACACCCTAAAAACTACATGCCTGTGTTTTGACTGTAGACAGGATGGTACAGCACTTGTGGCCTACCTTTGCCATGGATTATAGACCTCATTTTGAAGGCTGTGTGTCGGGCCTTACTTGTTAAGCTAATTGACCTTGATTTATAATAATTGGCAACAGCATTGGGATAGTATATAAGATTAATGAATGTTATATATCCCAAAAGTGGGAGACTTACTCTTTGTGATCTCTGCATTGGTCACACTTTTTTTAATGCATGAATTCCTGCTAACTGGCCAACACCAGCCATATTGCAACAACTGTTTAGTACCCTTGACATTGAGGTATTTGTTGAGGGAATGCCCCATTTATAGTACTGAAAGAAATAGAAAAATGGTATGTTTGAGAAGGTGAGGATGGCAGGTTCATCCTTGCCAAGATTCTTGGACGTGATGTATCGTAGTTTGCTAGCAGTATTTTTAGATTTATTTCAAAAGGAGGTCTTCTGAAAGACATTTAACTTTTATAATGACATCTTCGCTTTAATGGTTTTAATTGAATATTCTTTTATTCTTTATTTACGACAAATGATATTGGCATTATTGACCTTAGATGTCAGAAGGCCAGAAAACTTCAAACATATCAATTAATCAATAGACCTTGTGTACAATAACTTATTTGTACAGTTTCATATTTGTTCTTATCAATTGGGACATTTAGCCTTGTCACTTTCTGCTTTTCCATCTAGGATAACATAACATATATTCAAAAGTAACAATGATATACATCATTTTGACATTGTTACATGAGACTTCTCACAAGCTGATTTGAAAATAATATTTCCTTTAACTTTTGTCAAGTTTCATTCAGGATGTAAAAAGGGACCAGTCAATGTTCTTCTGAGTGAATGGCCCAGATGTATAGGAGTTTGTTTGCTATTCTCGCATATTATCCTGAGCTAAGAAATAATAGAATATTAAAGACTTGCCCCCATAAACACATCTGCTTTGGCTTACAGTCCCAGGGTATGTACATCCTAGAGAAGTTGTCTCTCAATAAATGAATAACCAAAAGATATACAGTACTGTAACAGCTGTACAAGATAGAATTTATATCGTATTATACATCCTGCCATGTCTTTTAATCATTCTACGTCAATATCTTCTTGAAAAGGTTTTACGTCAACTCTTCCCTCTATGGTTGTCAGTCTTGTAATTGTTCTCCTTAACTCCTATCAGTTCTAGGTCTTCATCTATCCCCATTTCCGTGAGCATACCCTTATATGCTACAGCTCAGAGTGAAGCTAAATGCGCTTCAGTCCATGCCAATAAAAGGCGTTTGCAAATCCATGGATTTTAGGTATAGGACCTTTGGGTCAAGATGGCCTATTAAGAAGGACTTTTATGTTGCTTATGACCTGAGATCTATTGATAGCTGAATTATTAGATTGGCTGTGACTGCTTATATGTAAACTACCTGAATTATTAGATTGGCTGTGACTGCTTATATGTAAACTACCTGAGCTCTTTGTGTAATGTGAAACTCAGAGGTACAGCAGATGTCACCATGATGCCTGTGGTTACCGGTACGAGGATGACCTCGGTTGTTGATAGATTAACTGGAAACACGATCACATGGCATCAGTGCCTCATATTCATGGCAAAGACCTAATCCAGGAGGAGAATTAAATACAACTAAGTAGCGTTTACACTCATGGTAGCATAAAACTACAAGGGATGTCTTCTGTGAATTTCAGAGTTCTGTAGTCACTGTTCTGTGACCTGCGAGACCCTCTATAGCTTCATGTCCACTTTGCTTTCTTGTCTCATTGGATGGAGATGGTTTCATGAAAATGAAAATTAATTGGAGTTTAGTTTAAGGTCACTATTATTAATCAGGTGTTATTAGATTGTAACTTTGGTAACCACAGCTTCCTTCATTAATCTAGAGAAGGAGACTTTCCTGTTCTAGGCTGTATGACATAGATAGCAATTCAGATCCACCAGGTGATGGGTCACTTAAATGCTAATATCTTTACCTCTTGATTGACTTTGTAGTTGTGTCCTTGATGTATTGAAGATTCTGAGCTCTGAAAAGGACATGGATACCCTTCTTTATTTCTTCTTGTGCTTTGTTTTCTGCCTTCAACGTTAACACCAGAATACTGTGGTTGGGAAGTAGCCAGTTTTGTCCTCAGATGGTCTGTGGGTCGACATGGGATGATGTTGGGGAAACAGTGTGGGATATTATTGATGTGGGTATGAGGGCGGGTATGGTGTGGGTGTAACGTGTAATGAAATTAATAATTAAAACTGTTAAGTTTAAAAGAATGCTCTCTCTCTCTCTCTCTCTCTCTCTCTCTCTCTCTCTCTCTCTCTCTCTCTCTCTCTCTCTCTCTCTCTCTCTCGCTCTTTTTTGTGACAGTGTTGTGAAAGACGTAAGTATTCTGTGAGGGTCTGATGTGCACCCAGTGAGCCTTTCTGTCTTGAAGTGACCATGACTGTGGAAGTTTATTGCACATGGCTTTCATCCACACAGCAGTTGCGTTTGAATATGGGAGGGATAGATTTTTAATTTACCTAGGAGCCACCCACTGTTACTAGAAATTGTATTTTTTAATGACAAATGCATACACACAACAACACACACACATATACTGTATTGGCTGTTTGAGATGTTAAAGAAGTTTTCATATTGAAAATTAGGTTTAAGAAGAAAAAGGTTCTTTGCTATTTAACCTCTTGCTTTTGTCGTTTCAGGTTTAGTCTGCTCATGCCCAGAGACAAGGGACAGTAACAATACCCCTAGCGAAGGCCCCACCAGTGAAAAATAGCCCAGTGTGGAAATGAATTAAAGTAGAAGACTGTCGAGCTCTAGCGGAACTAGAGCTCCAGTCCAGCGATTGCCTTCAAGAGTCCAAGTAAGTATTTTTGTATTTGTAGGTCCTGTTCATTTTTTGTATTTTTTTGTATTTATGAACAGATGGATCTATTTATCAGGTGTAATTATTATTAATATTATTATTATTATTACTTTTTATTATTATTATTATTTTTATTATTATTATTATTCATTATTATTATTATTATTACCTGCTAAGTTACAACCCTAGTTGGAAAAGCAGGATGCTATAAGCCCAGGGGCCCCAACCGTGAAAATAGCCCAGTGAGGAAAGTAAACAAGGAAAAATAAAATATTTTAAGAACAGTAACAACATTGAAATAAGTATTTCCTATATAACCAATAAAAAAACTAAAAAAACAAATGGAAGAGAAATTAGACAGAATACTTGAACCTTGCCACTGAATTGTAGACAATGCTCTTTTACATGGGTCTCTTGCTTCTAGTACAGTATTATTATTATTATTATTATTATTATTATTATTATTATTGTTATTGTTATTGTTATTAGGTACAGACAACCCCAGTTGGTACATGTATAATTGTTCCGTAACTGAAATACAAACCACGCTATTTAGTATGGGTAATTACTTTCGGCGTAGCTGAAATGACGAGCCATTAGAATTTTAACGAGGGTTTACTACCCCACTGCTAGTTAGTGGGGGGTAGGGGAGGGTAGCTTGCTACCAACCCCCCTCACACACCTGTGCTTGAGCTCACTTTGCTCTCGGCTCGGGTGGTAGTCGGACGTGTCCGTTCTCACCCTCGCCTCTCTGACAGCCATTAATGTCTTTTTGCTTTCTCTCCTTCAGGTTTGAGTGTGAAGTTGGTCTCTGCGAATATGCGCACCTGTCCTGGATTACCCGACCGCCCTTGTGGAACATTCATGTCGGCGGTCGAGACGGACCCTCACACCCTTTGCCCTTACTGTAGAGGCTAATGGTGTGATAGTGGTAATAAGTGTGGTGAGTGTAGGGAGTGGTCTACCTCCCAGTGGGAGAGGTTTTCTCGGCGACTTAAGAAGAAGTTTAGGCGGGATATTTCTCCTTTGAAGTTTTCTTTGAAAGGAGAAAATCCCAAGGACTCTTCTTCCGTTGCCCAAACCTCCGAAGCTCCCACTCGATCGGTCTCTTTCGAGAGACCGTCGAGGACTTCCCATCCTCAGGGGAGTCACGTGAGGTGAGACGTTCCCCAACGCACCAATGGGGGAAACCCCACCTCGCACTGGAAAGTCTTCTTGGGTAAGGGCGGCGAAGAGCCTACCTCCGTCGTTGTTGGAGTCCTGCATCCCTCCCAGGAGGGAGTCGAAGGATTCTAAAACAGTACCGAAATCCTCGACAAGACTTAAAAATGGAGCCAGCCAGTCACTCAGAGAACGTCCGCGATTCTCCCCAAGAAAAGCCTTTGGGGACAGGAGACTTCGCTGCGAGTCCATCCGGAGGAGAGCTACAGGAGTCAGAACATGCATTTTGGCAAGTTCTTACCCTTATGAGGACTCTCAATAGGTTTGCTGACCCAGAGACTCCCCCTTGAGAGGGCAAAGACACGGTCTTGGACCGAGTATTTGGGACTTAAAAACCCTCTAAGGCCAGTGCGGCTCTGCCCTGGTCTCGGGGTTAAGATTACCAGGGACAAGATCGCAGTCCAGCTCTCTGAGCTAGCCTCCTCCAGCCGATCCAGTGCCGGCAACAAGCTTCTCCCACCTCCTCGCGTTCAGCAGAGGAGGTACTTCGAGATCTTAGAGGAGCCTTGTTTAGCTCTTCCCCTTCACCATTCTTTGGAAGAGCTTTCCAGGGGAGTCCCTCTTGAGAGACACTCCAACTGCCAGTTCTCATTCTCGGTGACTGAGATCTGGTTAGGGACCTTAGGTATCCTGATACGTTCGGAGGATTTCTCCAAAGAACGTACCAGGAAAGCTATGGAGACCTTTTTACTCTCAGGCACTCGCATGATCAAGTTTCTGGCCCACCAAGTCTCGAACTTGTGGGCGAACACCATCCTGAAACGTTGGGATGCGGTGGCTGAGAGGTTCCTTCAGAAGGTCCCTAGCACCGAGATAAGCAGGCTCAGACATTCTTTCGTGGAGGGAACGAATCTGTCTGAGCCTAAAGACGTGGAACATGCTGCTGAGAGGTGGAGGAAGTCCCACCAAGACTCCCTCCTACATAGGGCTTTGACATCCAAGTCCTATAAGCCTCCAGCACCCCAGCAGCCCCGTCCTACCAAGACCTCGAAACCGACAACGGCAGCGAAGACAATGGTGTCTAAGCCCGTTCCTGTCAAGGACAGGAAAGGCAAGAAGGCCTCCAGGGAAGGGAAAAATCCTAGAGGGAGCAGCCGAGGCCGCAAACGCTAGGATTGGAAGTCCCCCTGCATGTCCACCAGTGGGGGGATGCCTACAAAGTTGCGCAGACAGGTGGCAGCAACTCGGGGCCGATTCCTGGACGATTTCCGTAATCAGTCAGGGATATCGCGTCCAGTTCACAACATCTCGACCTCCCCTGACGACGAATCCAGTGTCATTGAGCTTCCTTGCCATGGGATCAGCAAGGGGGCAGGCCCTTTGGGCAGAAGTCCAGACCATGTTGAAGAAGGGCGCTCTCCAAGAGGTGCTCGACGGGTCCCTAGGCTTCTTCAGTCGACTTTCTTGTAAAGAAGGCGTCTGGAGGCTGGAGACCAGTCATCGACCTCTGGGCTCTGAACAAGTTTGCCAAACAAACTCCGTTCAGCATGGAGACCGCAGACACGGTCAGACTCGCAGTAAGACCACAAGACTTCATGTGTACACTGGATTATGAAGGACGCGTACTTTCAGATCCCAGTCCATCCGTCTTCAAGGAAGTACTTGAGATTCAGCCTAGACAACAAGGATTACCAGTTCAAGGTGCTGTGTTTTGGTCTCTCCACAGCACCACAGGTTTTCACCAGAGTGTTCACCCTTATATCGTCGTGGGCACACAGGATCGGCATCCGTCTCCTCCGTTATCTGGACGACTGGTCATCCCTTCTTCAACACCGAGAGAAACTTCTGGGACTTTGCCAGGATCTGGGGATCATGGTAAATCTCGAGAAGTCCTCTCTGCTTCCCACTCAAAGGCTGGTTTACCTAGGCATGATTATAAACAATCTCCACAAAGCCTTTCCATCAGACGACAGGATAGCAAGGCTGAGGAAGGTCGCAAGCCCTTTTCTCAGACGAGAAGAGCTTCCAGCCCAATCGTGGTTACGTCTCCTCGGTCACCTCTCATCTTTGGCTCGTCTAGTTCCCAACGGTCGCCTCAGGATGAGATCCCTCCAGTGGCGACTCAAGTCCCGGTGGAATCAAGGTCATGATTCCCCGGACGTCATGATCCCTATGGGACGTGCGGAACGGACGGACGGACCTTCAGTGGTGGGTGACAGACGAGAACCTACGAAGAGGAGTGGATCTTCTCGTCCTCCCCCCAGGATTTGATGCTGTTTTCGGACGCCTCAAAGAAAGGGTGGAGGCCCACGTTCTACACCACAGGACCTCAGGCCTGTGGTCAGAATCAGAAAAGTGCCTCCATATAAATCTTCTAGAGATGAAGGCCGTTTTCTTGGCCCTTCAACAGTTCCAACAATACCTGGCGGGTCACTTTGTGGTGGTGATGAGCGACAACTCCACAATAGTGGCTTACATCAACAAGCAAGGAGGTACCTTTTCAAAGTAGGTATCCCATCTTGCAGTAGAGATACTGAGATGGACCGAAGTCTACTCGATTCCACTATCGGCAAGAGGAATGTGCTCGCCGACAATCTGAGCAGAGCGTCTCAGATAGTGAGTACTGAGTGGTCTTTGGATCATCTAGTAGCCAACAAAGTTCTGACTTTGTGGGGTTCCCCGACTGTGGATCTGTTCGCGACAGCGTTGAATTTCAAGCTCCGGCTATACTGCTCCCCAGTCCCGGATCCCAAGGCGCTCTGGCAAGATGCCTTCCAACAACGGTGGGATAACATCGACGTGTACGCCTTTCCCCCGTTCTGTCTGATGAGGAGGGTGCTCAACAAGACCAGAATATCGGTCAATCTTTCAATGACCCTCATAGCTCCGCTATAGCATCACGCGGAATGGTTTCCGGACCTTCTGCAACTCCTAACGGAACTTCCGAGAGAACTCCCTCCGCGACACGATCTTCTCAGACAACCACATGCCAACATCTTCCACAAAGCCGTAGCTTCGCTACGACTTCACGCCTGGAAACTATCCAGCATCTCCTCGCTGAGAGAGGATTTTCGCAACAAGTTGTGATCAGGATGTCTGGACATGTGCGAAAATCATCCGCATCTGTCTACCAAGCAAAGTGGAAAGTCTTCTGTGGTTGGTGTCGTGGAAGGGGTATCTCTCCACTCGATGCCACTATTCCAGCAATAGCGGAGTTCCTCGTGTATTTGCGGGAAGAAATTCGCCTTTCAGTCTCGGCGGTGAAAGGCTATCGCTCAGCCTTAAGTCTAGCCTTCAAGCTCAAAGGAATGGACATTTCTTCCTCGCTGGAACTTTCCCTACTCATACGAAGTTATGAACTTACCTGCCCTCAGTCGGAAGTGAGACCACCTCCATGGAACGTGGTTCGAGTTCTCAGGTCTCTTAAGAGACTTCCCTATGAACCATTACGCCAGGCTTCAGATCGCCACCTAACTTGGAAGACGGTGTTCCTACTAGCTTTGGCTTCAGCCAAGCGAGTCAGTGAACTTCATGGTCTCTCGTATGACATCGCCCATTCAAGGGGATGGGCGAGGTAACGTTCTAATTCGTCCCTGAGTTTATTGCTGAGACTCAAAATCCGGGGGTGGCGGACCCTAGGTTCGACTCCTTCCAGATTTCGTGTCTCCGTTCTGTAACAGATGACCAAGACCATCTCCTACTGTGCCCAGTAAAGAGCTTGAGGCTGTATCTCAAAAGAATGGCTGCAGTCCGTCTTCAGGTGCAAGCATTGTTCGTTAGCACTGGGAGGACTAAAAGGAAGGTCACCAAGAACACCATCTCGGCATGGATTCGTAGGGTGATCCATCTGTCCCTGAATCCAGACCCTCCCCCGCCACATCTCCCTAGAGCATATGATGTCAGGGGCGTAGCTACGTCCCTGGCCTTCAAGAAGAATTTCTCAGTGACGCAGGTTCTTCAGGCTGGGGTGTGGAAGCGTCAGACGACCTTCACAGCCCAGTACCTGCAAGACGTGACCCACAGGAGGCTCGATACGTTCTCTATCGGCTCTGTGGTGGCTGCACAACAGCTGGTTCAAAACCTCAGGCTCCTTACTGGGCAAGTAGCAGAAGGTTGAGGACATTGTTACCCGGTCTTAGTCTGCATGAATGAAAAGGTTTGTCTGGCCCTTATTCTTTTCTTCATCTTCCCCTCTCTTGGGGAAAGCAGCCTCCTGGGTTCTCTGCACAGCTGACCTTAAACCACTGCAGGTAAACCATGTTTCCTTGTGTTCCTAGTATTAAGGTTAATACTGTCACGTCCCCATACCCTGACGAGGTGGTATTGGGAGAGTCCTAGCCTAAAGTTTCCATCTAAAGGACTACAGGTCAACTTCCTAAGACGAGTCACACTTATTATACCTTCACACACAGCTTGCGTAGGCCGCAGTCCTTGCGTAGAAAGGTTCTAGCAAGGTGCAGGGACTCCTTATTGTTAAGTGCTGACACACTCAAATAATGAGCGCCCAGGCAAAGCCAAAAGCCAGTACTGGCTGGGACTTTCCCCCCTTCCTAATGGGTGAATCACCCCTATTAAATAGCGTGGTTTGTATGTCAGTTACGGAACAAATGACAAATTCGTAGATAATTTGTATTTTTCCTAACTATATAAACCTTAGCTATTTAATCAAACTTGCCCGCCAGCCCTATCCCTGTAGAAGTCCTACCTCCAAGCAAAGTGAGCTCAAGCACAGGTGTGTGTGTGAGGGGGTGGGGTAGCAAGCTACCCTCCCTACCCCCTGCTGACTAGCGGTGGGGTAGTAAACCCTCGTTAAAATTCTAATGGCTTGTCGTTTCAACTACGCCGAAAATAATAACCCGTATTAAATAGTTAAGGTTTGTATAGTTAGGAAAAATACAAATTATCTACGAATGTGTCATGTTTCTCTCTCTCTCTCTCAGAACACTCCTGAAGCAAAATTGATTTTCAGGAAAAGTATGAGCATATAAAAATATATTTTGCTTCAATTATTCAGAGGCATCCTTGCACTCTTTAGGAACTGTGTGCGAGCACCACTGGTTAAGAATCAATGCTCTAGTGCATTGTCAAGTTTTTGTTACCACTCTATAAGAATTAAATAAATTGTAGAGTATATCTTGTTCAATATATTTAGTTTTAGATAACACACATAATTGTCTCCTTTGTGAGAGGAGTTTCCTACTGACTGTAAAGTACAGTACTGTGCTTGAACTTTTATGTGAACAATGTTTATAAGTCCATGCGAGGCGAATTAATTTTTGTCAAGACTATTGATGTTAGTCTCCTTTCACACACTTTTATTTATTTTTTTCCCCTGGCCTTCTACCATTGTGCTTTTATAACTGGGGCTGCAGGGTTACTTATAACGATATGAAATATGATGGTAATAGCAATAATTAAAGAAAACTATACTTATAACATACTTTAGTACCCCTCATGACGAGATGATGACCTCGGCTCTGTTCTGAGCAGTAGGTGATATGATGTACAGGATGCATTGGTCCTAGTCTCTATGAGTTTCCTAAAAAAAATCCTTACATTACAGAGAAAGGATTAATGAGAAAGAAAGAAACTTATCCCAAAGATAAATCTCTTTTGCAAGAACTGTATTGCTTTCTCCTTTTTTTTGTGGGGCTTGGATAACAATGAGTGATTCCTAATCACTCTTAGTGTCAATAGGCTTTTAAATTTTGCTGTATACTTATACAGTATTTACAGCGCTCATTCTGTCTCCTTTTTTTCTCACTTACGAACATTCTTTTTGCTGTGACTTTTCCGTGCAAGTTCAATGGGCTTTTAGTCTACTGATGTTTGAATAAATGTTCCCACTTCAGTCCAAGACCTGAGATTGGAAACTGCACTTGAAGTGTGTCAGTAATCAGGACCTTCTTAGGGAAAGGTTTATTTTGGTCTTCTATTTACAAAGAAAACATTCATAGTATAGATTTAGAGTTGAACATTACCTTAAACAGAATCAGCAATGCCTCATGAAGTTTGAGTCCTGCAGTCACTGTGCTCTGCTTTCTATGACTGAGTACTATAACTCAGCAATGTCTGAGATTCCTTTAGGGAGAATCGCTATCCGTCAAAGATATACTTTAACCCTTTAACCTTCAGGCTATTTGGAAATTTCCAACCCTTAACCCCTAGGGTTTTTTTTTTTCCCAGCACATTTTGCAGTATATTTTTTTTAAATTGCTCTGACAGCCTTAGTTTTTGTCATAGAGAGGTCAGGTTGGTCTCATTCTCTTGGAAAATGCCTGAATTTTTTCAAAAAATTATCAAAAATATGAAAAAAACAAATTTTTATGGCATTTTTTTGCAAGGACATAACGGTATGTCCATGGGGGTAAAGGGATGGCTTTTGTGAAACGTACCAGTACGTCCTTTGGGGGTAAAAAGGTTAATAAGAGAAGTATGTCCACTTTGCTATGGTCTGTCAACAGTGGTTGGTCTTATTAGATTGTAGGTTCCTTAAACACACCTTCCTTCACAAAGCAAGAGAAGATGATTTTCTTCTTTTAGAATGTACAGTATGTCATAGAAAGCAGTTTGGATCCACTGAACCACTAATTTCTCCCTTCTACACGGACTTTACGATCTTTGCCTTGTTCTGTCGAATCTTATGATTTCTGAAAGTGATGTGACGTACGAAGAACAATACTCTTTCATATTCCTTCTCTACCCTTCTTAGTGTTCTTATGTCTGCAGTGCTCTTTTGTGTGTGAACGCAGATGGAACCTATACCTGCTAAGTTGTGGAAAAATGTGTTGCCTCTGATAATGAAACTTTAGATTCTAGACTGCTTTGATTGAGGGTGGGCTTATGATTCACTGTTCTGTACTGTATGAATGTATTAAAGAGAAAAAAATAAATTTGCAAATATTTAATGGGGCAGTTTAATATACTTGTAGTGCAGTAGCATCAGTTTTTTATCCCCCATATTTCATTTTTGGGAGTTATTCTGGTCATTGTTTATGCACACACATTTTCATTCATTACATACAATATGAAATGCATGTGTGTGTGATGGTACTTTTATAATGCTTGATCATCAAGGTAGTATTTAAGGAGGCTAGAATTTTGGTTATTTAGCTCCTGAATGAATTAGCATTGCATTTATAGATTAAATACAAATTTATTTCTTATCAATGATATAAAGTATTTGACTTATTTGATATACCGTAGGCTATACTTCTTATTTTCATTTGATAAATTATATTAAACTTTGTGTATGTTTGCATAGATTAGTCAACGTTAGACAAGGATATGAGATTAGTACAGTAAAGCCTTGGCTAGGTATATATTATTCATTTGACCACAGTTTTGACATATTTGCACCTGCTTGGTAATAATAATATCAAATGGTGTGTATGAAACTATTAAAAGGTTCATGTTTTTTTCACTATGGACTTCAGTCTCTTTCACTATGGCAAGTGCATGATGTAAAGTAACTGGCTAAAGGAAGGTTGTTCAGACACAACTTGTGAAATGATTCAAGTTAAGTACTTATTCCAGGGGATTTAGATTTCATTTTCCTTTGCTTGCTTAGATCCCAGGATGAATTACAAACATCTTGTTTCTTCAAGGAGTTCTGTCAGAGCAGATGTGGCTGTAAGGATATTATTTTATGAGTACTCCACTCGTGTAATGGTTTAAGACATCTTTTGTCTGTTGGCAGATTCATAGGCCATGACCAGTACTATTATTATTATTATTATTATTATTATTATTATTGTTATTTGATAAGCTACAACCCTAGTTGGAAAAGCAGGATGCTATAAGCCCAAGGGCTCCAGCTGGGAAAATACCCCAGTGAGGAAAGGAAATAAGGAAATAAATATACTGTACTATGAGAAGTAAATAACAATTGATATAAAATTTTTAAGAACGGTAATAATAAAATAAATCTTTCATATATAAACTATGAAAACTTTAAAGAAACAAGAGGAATAGAAACAAGGTAGAATAGTGAGCTCAAATGTACCCTCAAGCAAGAGAACTCAAACTCAAGACAGTGGAACACCATGGTACAAAGGCTATGGCACTACCCAAGACTAGAGGACAATGGTTTGATTTTGGATTTCTTCGTAGAAGAGTTGCTTACCATAGCTAAAGAGTCTCTTCTTGCCTTACCAAGAGGAAAGTAGCCACAGAAAAATTACATTTTAGTAGTTAACCCCTTTAGTGAGTAGAATTGTTTGGTAATCTCAGTGTTATCAGGTGTATGAAGACAGAGGAGAATATATAAAGAATAGGCCAGATTATTCAGTGTATGTGTAGCCAAAGGGAAAATAAGCCATAACCAGAGAGAAGGATCTAATGTAGTTGTTCTCCAATGATCTTTGGCCCTTGACAAATTACTGTGGTTTTATTGTAGTCAAAATTAGCATTTTGTTTAATGCAATATAGATCCTATTACTTCACCTTATCATTAATTTTTTCCCAATCTCCATGAAACCGATTTGTTCCAAGGGACTTTTACGTGTTTTAACCCAGTCTGGTTTATACCAAGAAGAGATATAAAATTTCACCTAACCTGCCCAAGGGCTCTCATTATTGAGAAGATTGTCGGCTATTAATGCCAGCTTCTATTATTCCTATACTGAAGTAGGGTCGTATATTAATTCCAATGAATCGTGTGGTCTGGTACCATAAATTGCTACCAATGGGGTCTATAAAGAATATATTCTAAACCCCTAATAATTCATGTCATTTAGGAGAGGATAATGATCTAAAGTCTTGCTTTGGTTAAGCTTATTGAAGCCACAGTATTAGAATGGTTCCGTATGTCAGTCAATATTGGCTCTGAAGTACAGTATACTTTCTCTAAAGTAAGAGTCAACAAGGATAGAGTACTTAAAACTTAAGTTTAGTCCCCACTTCACAAGAGACTTTTGAACATCTTTTATTATGTAAAAGAACTCTATAGTATTGTTATTACTAATCTACGTTTACCTTTCATTAGCTTAGAGACATTTTTGTTAGACACTATGCTGGCTATGGGATATGGGTTGTGCTAGTTTGGCTTTTATTTCTTGAGCATAGAGACCATATTGTATGACTAGGATATTTCCTTTGAACTAGTTATAGTCAGCTTAAAGCATGTAGTGGCTGGAAATTAGTGGTCACTCTGTGCTCATGACTTATAGATGTGTGATATGGAATGGAATATTGGTTAACAGTAATGCTTTAGGTCAGTCTCAATCATCATCATCATCATCATTATCATCTCCTCCTCCTACGCCTATTGACGCAAAGGCCTCAACTTAAAGTAACAAGAACTTTGCAGGTGGAGGAAATGTCCCCCTAAATCTCGATGAAGTCACTGGCAGCAGGGTGATGTATTGGGTTTAAGGTGAGAGACGAGATGTCCTTTCAGCTTTTACTCCTGATGCCAGGTAGATGATTATACTGGAATTAGTAGGGACCGGCAAGGGTCCCTTGCCTTCATTGGATAGGCACTGCGAATCACAAGGCTATCCTTTGATGAATCTAGCCAGTGAATCCTTTACGGATTTAGTCAGTCTCAATAGCGTTTTCTTTTTTTTTTAAACCTATAGAATTCTACAGAAGTCTTTATCTTCATTATCCAAGAGTTTTGTTCTTAATATATGCAATAAATAAGATTTTTATTCATATAATTATAGGGTCACTGATATACAGTAGTAGAATGCTGAATTGACATTTGAGAATTTTTTTCTATTCGCACTTTTGACTCGCACAATCCTCCCAGCTTTGAATGGCTACTGTACCATGGTCTTCCACTCTATTGGGTTAAGAGTTCTCTTGCTTGAGGGTACACTCGGGCATACTATTCTATCTAATTTCTCTTCCTCTTGTTTTGTTAAAGTTTATATAGTTTATATAGGAGATATTTATTTTAATGATGTTATTCTTCTTAGAATATTTTATTTCCTTTCCTCAATGGGCTATTTCGCCTGTTGGAGCCCCTGGGCTTATAGCATCCTGCTTTTCTAAATAGGGTTTGTCACTTAGCAAGTAATAATAATAATAATAATAGCACAAAGGAAAGAGAGTAAGGAGCAAAATAAAGTAGACTACTGTACCAAATCTGCGGCCCAGTATGTGCGTTTGTCTACAATTCATGTCGCCCACACCATTTGATGGTATAGCAATGACAATGACTGATGATATACCAATATAATTCTGTATCAGATCTTTAAAACTATTTTGGTGCCACATTAGCTAATGGTGAATGCAGTCCTGTGAACTTTATATCGTCTACCTGTCAATCTACACTTCATCATGTAGTTTTCTTGCTTATTTGCAGCTAAGATACAGTTTGTATCAACTACAAAACCTGTATTACAGGTTGATAGATATAAATACTGTACTGTACAAGAACTATTTTTTCAGCTACCTTATGCTTTATGCATTTCTGATTGGTGCAAACCATTTTTCAACCCCTTTGTGTATAAGTTAGTACTGTGACTCTAAGAAAAACTGCAATGTACACTTAAAAAAGGGAAGATATGCTGTAATGAATTTGTCAATGCTGTAGCGATGATGCCTATTAATATGCAAACACAAAATTTAAAAAGGACCTATAATAGGACATGATCCAACCTAAGCTAACCTAACCTAGTACTTTAGGTCCTTGCTTACATTCCTTTCCACCTCTTCTCTTTTCTTCTCTCTAATTTCTTCCTTTTTCTTTGTGCAACTTTCATAATAATTTTATTAGATTTTGTTTTATGTTATAAGAATATTAGTAAATGTTTATGATCAGTACAGTTTTTGGAATAAGATGTTGATACTGCATTATAATATTGTCATTGCTTCCATTTGAATGTTATAGTGGAAAATACCTTATTGATTATTAATATGTAAATCATATATAATGGTTTAATCTGAATTTGCGAATGAATTCCACAGAAGTTCAAACTTGCCGTGAATATTTAAATGTTTACCTGACTGACATAAGTCACTCTTCATAGTTTATATATGACAGATCTATTTCAATGTTGTTACTGATCTTAGGACATTTTATATTCATGATTCATTACTTATCATATACAGTAGTTAATTGTATCCTTACCTCACTGCACTATTTTGTCCTGTTGGAGCCCATGGGCTTATAGCTCCTTGCTTTTCCAACCAGGGTTATAACTTTTCTAGTTATAATTGTAATAATGATAATTATAACAATAACAATATTACTAAAGATTTTAGGTCTTTTGCTTTGTGAAATGCATTATTAACTTTAAGATTTGTTAGTTTTTGTTCATATATATGAGTTAAAACTTTATGTTGATTATTTTGTAATTGTTGAAATGTTTTGTATGTAAAGATGGTAGTGCTGTACTGAAAAATTATTTGATTTTTTCAGGTGTTTAAGGCCTGGGAGAGTATCATGGCTATAAAAATGTAAGTACCATAAATATAGTTTTTGACTAGATTTGATATATGTAGCCTATACTCATCACTCATCATCCTATCCCCATTATCAGCCATTAATAGTCCACTACAGAACAAAGGTCGCAGATATGTCCTTCCACTCAAGTCTGTTTATGGTCTTTCTGTGCCAGTCCACGTCCGCAAACTTTCTTAGTTTGTCGATCATTCATCTTCCTTCCTTCCCCTGCTTCTTTTGCAATCTCTAGGGATCAATTCTATTATTCTTAATGCCCATCTATTATCTGTCTTTCTCATCATATACCCTGCCCATGTCCATCTCTTTTTCTTACCTGTTAGAATATCCTCTACTCTACTTTGCTCTCATATCCATGTTGCTCTTTTTCTGTCTCTTAGAACTATTCCCATCATTATTTTTTCCGTAGTTCTTTGAGCTGTGACTAGCTAATGGTCGAAGGCTTTAGTACACCAATGGACTGTTTAGTCAAAGGTTAAGCCCACTGTCAATAAGTTAGGTTGATGACTTCAAGGGCATGTGATTGTAAAAACCTTCTGCCAAGTTGTGAACCATACGTGATACTATTATTATTATTATTATTATTATTATTATTATTATTGTTATTCAGGTTGAGTTAAAAGTAATAGCTGCATCGGCAGAGTTTATTTTCTTATCCAATTTTTCTATTTTCCGGATAATCCTCTTCTCTAGAGCGCTGCAATCAGCCAGCAGACTTGAAAAATTCATCAGTCAGGTGAATGACAAAATTGGGAAGACTTCTCAAGTATATTCTCACAAAATACAAGTAAATTGATTCAAAATTGTAGAAGCTACGACGCGTTTCGAGGGTAAGTCCTTCCTCGTCTTCAGGTAGAGAGTGAGGTGGATGCTGCAGTCAGGGGGTATATATACCCAGGATTAGGATTACAGGTGAGGGGCCTCGAATTTTCATTGGTTTTCATTGGTTGATCGGAGCTGGTATGGTCTGGTGTCTGGTGTACAACGAGCTCGGCCGAGAATACCAGTCTGTGACGTCATCGGGGGACCTGAATTTTGATTGGCTGAGGCGCGTTCTGGGCCAGTCAGGCTGCTCTCCCGCTCAGCAAAGTGTCCCGCGTGGCTGAGATCATTTCCTATTTTGGCGTCAAATTTCGGGGTATTTTCGTGGTTGGTAGTGTTTTCATTAGGTCCTCCTTGATGGGGGTTTCTTGATGTATCAATACGGCGGCTTGATGGTAACAAGAACATCTCTTGGGTCCTATTAAGGGTGGGTTTATCTGGCTGTATCAGTAGAGCTTCTAGGATGCGTAGACGTCGACTATTTGGGGCGCTACCAATAATCTTGGTGTTATTGACAATGTCAGCTTGACAAATATGGGTGTTGTGTCTTTGTAGGGCATGATTCTTTATAGCCCCTTGCTGTGCGTGGCAAGAAATTCTCTTGGAAAGAAGCATAGTTGTCATGCCAATATAATTACCGGGACAACCACAGATAGGGCATTGATATGCATATACAACATTCGTCTTCTTTAAGAAATCCTGCTCTGGGGGCGCTGGGTTATTCCTCATAATAAGGCTTTTCATCTTGGCCGTTTGGTAATATATAGTGAAGTCCAATTTCTGGGTGTCTTCAGTAGGGAATACATTATTTTTGACAATTTTTTTCATTACCCTCTCGTCTTGCAGGTAATTCGGATGCATATGTCCTTTATAAAATAGCTTGATGTTATTGCTACTGTCGGGTCTCTCGGCGGGGGCAGGTTCGTACCACTTGTCTACTGCTTTCCTGACTTCCTTTTGGACATGCTTATTGGAGAATCCATTGTTGACAAGTACTTGGGATATTCTGCCAAGTTCCTTGTGTGTGTCGCACCAGGTGGAACAGTGCGACAGGGCCCTCCTGACGTAAGCCTTGATGGTAGAACTCTTATATCAGGTGGGGCACTCACTGTCTCCATTCAAGCACATGCCTAGGTTTGCGGGTTTGGTATACACTGCACAGGTATTGAGTACAGTATACTGTACATGTATTTAGATTTTCTACAAAATTATTATGATTATCATCATCATCATCATCATCATTATTATTATTATTATTATTATTATTATTATTATTATCATCATCATCATCATCATCATCATCATCATTATTATTGATGTACCATTTGGCTTTGACCTCCTCATGTTATGGTTTACTTATGCACCCATAAATTCATACATTGCATACACCACCTATTGATTTATTGTATGGAATGATTCAGTTATGTCACTTGGTTGGAAATACAGTCTTTGGGTTGGAAATATTTTTGTGACAAGTTCGTGAATGATATACAGTAATGTATTGTGCTTGCTCAAATGCCATGTATTGTTTGGTGTTTATACAAATTATGTATATTAATTGTATACTGTATACCTGCTTATTTGTATAACTTTGTTGAATAGGCTTCCACTGCCTTAGGTTAGAGTTCCCTTGCTTGAGGGTACACTCAGGCATACTAATCCGTATTAATTTCTCTTCCTCTTGTTTTGTTAAAGTTTTTATTGTTTATTTAGAAAATATTCATTTTAATGTTGTTACTGTTCTTGTAACATTTTATGTTTCCTATCCTCATGGGCTATTTTCCCAGTTGGGGCCCCTGTGCTTATAGCATTCTGCCTTTCCAACTAGGGTTGTAGCGTAGCAAGTAATATTATTATTATTATTATTATTATTATTATTATTATTATTATTACTATTATTACTTGATAAGCTACAACCCTAGTTGGAAAAGCAGGATGCTATAAGCCCAGGGGCTCCAACAAAAAAAATAGTCTAGTAAGGAAGGGAAAAAAAGGAAAAATAAAATATTTTAAGGGTAACAACATTAAAATAAATATCTCCTATATAAACCTTAACAAAACAAGAGGAAGAGAAATAGTAATAATAATAATAGTAATAATAATAACAATAATGATAATAATAGTAACAGTAACAATAACAATAAGAAGGACTTCAGGATAGCATTCTGGGCTTTATCCTGGCATGTGGGAGAAATTTTCAACGATCTTATATCATGTAAAAGCTATTACATTTACTGTACTGTACTTACTTCATTGCCTTTCTTCTCGCATACAAGAATTATTTTGTAAAAGTTTGCTGTGACAATTCATGTCATTTTGGTCTTAATTCATAATGGGAATTGATGGTGATATATGAGGAATGTCTCAAGAAGTTTCAAGGTCCCACAGTCACTGTGACATGACTTCTCAGACTAAGTTCCCTAACTCAGAAAAGTCAGATCCCTGAAGAGAAGCATGTCAACGTCTGGCTTCAGTCTCTCGTTGGACTTTGGTTGACCTTGGTAATATCAGAACTAGGAGAAGTTGTTATTAGATTGTGTTCTGTAATTACACCTTTCTTTTATTAAGCAAGAGGAGATGGGGATTTTCAGACGGTATGACATAGATAGCAGTTCAGATCCACTGAAATGCTAGTCTCTCCCCTTTCCATGGACTTTGCAATTGGGTCCTTGTTCTATTGAAAATAAGGTCTCTCAACCAAAGTTATTGTAGATATTAAGGACAAAACCTTTCATTATTTCCTCCCTACCCGTGTTATATGTCTTTATAGTACCCTCAGTGGAGGTTATGGCATACTATTTAGTAATTGGCTTTGCCAGCTTCATAGCCCCTCAGCCTGTCCTTGGATGATCTGTGGGTAGATGCAAGATGATGTGGGGTCACAGTGTGGGATAATTGGGGGATGTGGGTGTAGGGCCAGTGTGGTGTGGGAGTATGATGTTTTATGATTTGAATACCAAAATTCTCTGTTTAGATTGGAAAGCATTTTGTTATTAAAGTATGCGTAATAATCTCTGTTAGTTGTCTTGCTGTTGCTATAATTTAGATGAAGAGATTGTGGTAGAAATTTTTTTGGGATTTTATCATACTTTTTGTGCCCTAGAGATTGTGTTAAAACACTTCTTTGAATTTTATCATCCTTTCTGTGCTTAAGAGATAGATTGGCAAAATCAGGTAATCAATATTTCATAGAGACTGACCTTATATGCATATGATCAGCACCCAAGCCCCATCTCCACCCAAGCTAGGATGGGGGAGGGCCAGGCATAGGCCCTATAGGCTCACCCAAACTCCCCATCCTTAGCTCACAAGGATGGCGAAGTTGCAGCGATCAAAGAAACTAAGGAGTTTGAGGGGGACTCCAACCTCAGTCTGGCATTCACCAGTCAGGGACACTATCACATCAGTCACCACAACCATCAAATAAAACAGAAAAAGGATTATATGTCTAATTTAACACATTACACATTAACAAGACATACAAATTTCCCTACTGTTTCCTTCAGTTCATAGAAAACAGACTAACTAAGAGGTCCAGATACAGTGTGTTACAAATTAGACATTTTACATTGTACAGTTCTTGTATAATATTTCACCTTAATCCATAGTAAACTAAACTGCTGTATTTGATATTACTGAATATACAGTAGATGTCATGAAAACAAGTCTTTTGGTGACACTTTTTTGGCTAAAAGATTGAGTTTAAGACCCTAGTGATTGATGAGCTTGTGAAGTATTAAATGTTTTTGCCGTTGTAGGAATAGTTAAAAAACTTAAGTCAATCGTCTATCAAAGGGGGTGTTTCATTCCCTTCCACTTCATTCGTTCAACTCTAACACCAGGTTTGGCGGCATAAAGCAGCTCCCAAAAGCTTCTCTATCTGTATTCTTTGAAGCGTCCTTCAGTACTCTCATACACAAAAAGATTTTGTGTATTTCTTGTGATGATCCTACTATTTCAATCAAAATCTAATTGATAGGTTGTCATGTGATTGTATGTATCATCATCATCATCATTTCAGCCTTCAAAAGTCCTTTGTTGGATGTAGGCCTTCCCCAGGTTCCTCCACAGACTTCTATCCCAAGCTATTCTGTGCCACTGTTGCTTATGTTGGTCTAAGTCATCTCGCCAGCGGGTTTTTTGTCTTCCTCGGTTTCTTGTGTATCCTCGGGGTGTCCAGAAGGTTGTTCGTGATGTCCATCTGTTGTCTGTCATCCTGGCAATGTGCCCCGCGCAGTTCCATTTGAGCTTGCTAATGGTTTCAAGGATATCCATTACTTTAGTTTTTTTATGTATCCATTTAGCTGTTTTTCTATCCTTCCATGTTAGATTTAGCATAATTCTCTCATGTACCCTCTGCATTGTTCGTAATTTAAGGGAAAGCTTTTTTGTTAGATTTCAAGTTTCGGCCCCTTAGGTGACAGTGGGGAGGATACACTGATCATAGACTTTCCATTTTAAGATGATAGGAATCTTCTTATTTTTTAACACTGTACTGGCTCTTCCAAACGCTTGCCAACCGAGGGTTATTCTTCTTTTTATTTCGCTCTCTTTACAGGCGTCATGTAGAGAGATTCATTTGATGGTTTTCAATTTCAAGTGTGTCATCTGCATTTTCAGTATATTTATTGCTCATGACTTTGGTCTTTTGGAAGTTCATGTGGAGGCCAATTGATTTGCTTGCTTCATTTAGCTCGGTGAGCATATGTTGAAGCTCTTCTTTGGTGTGAGCAATGATAATGATGTCATCAGCAAATCTTAGGTGACTTAGATATTCTCCATCTATTTTTATTCCTTTTTCTTGCCAGTTGAGTTGGCGGAAAGCTCTCTCTAGGCAGGCAGTAAACAGTTTGGGTGAGCTAGTGTCACATTGTCTGACTCCTCTCGAGTTGGAATGGTTCAGAGTCCTTGTGGAGGCGAATAAATGATGTTGCATGGTCATAGATGTGACAGAGTACATTGATGTAAACTGAGTCAACTCCCTGTTCTTCCAGTGCTGACATGACCTCCTCAGTTTCAACCGAGTCAAATGCTTTGGTGTAATCTACAAGTGCTACTACTAGTGGTATCTTATATTCATTTGTTTTCTCAATGATTTGGTTTACTGTTTGTAGATGGTCAATTGGGTAGTAGCCTCTTCTAAAGCCCGCTTGTTCCATTGGCTGATTTTCATCAAGCTTTCCTACAATTCGGTTGGTGATAACTTTGGTGAAAATTTTATAAATAACATTGAGGAGGCTTATTGGCTGTTGGTTGTTCATGTCCCTGTTCATGTATGTATACTGCACAGTAAAGTCTTCTTCTCTTATAACTGTAGCATACTGTGGCCTATCTTATTTTTCCTGTACTGCATAGTTGTCCCACAGGGGTAATGGTATTGTAGTAATCATGCCACTGCATTTGCTTTAGCTTCTTGTAAGCACTGAATCTAATTAAGCTACTTGACCCAGGACTGAGGACAGATTTTCAGTCATTTATATTTCTCCTCTTGGATCTTGAAACTGTGAGTCTTTGCCTGCAGTTCTAGTTGTGCAAAGTTAATGAGGAACTTTATAATCATCTCACTAGATTCTTAGGTGTTGTCTGGACTCGAATGCTTGTTTCTTGCCTATGAGATTCTGTCTCCCTTAAGATAGTACATAATGTAGGTTCTGTGTTGTGGATTAAACCAATCACATCTGTACTATTTTTACCCCAAACTGTAAACACATTAACGCTGATCACGCTCACCATAAAAGCTGCTTATCTAGAGGTCTCGTCCTGCCGCATCAATGCCCTAATGTTTAAGGTGTTTTTACTGAAATAACCATAATATAAGTATCGTTATCCAGTGCTTTTGCAAGTATCACATATGTTCTTACCTGTTACAATTCGATAATGGGAAATCATACTCAACAATATCCTCCTCTTTTTGAGAGGGGAGATTCTGTCTCTGTCATTGCTTCTACTAGCTAAAGGCTTTATGCTTACCATATGTGCTTCCCAACTTTAGTCTGTACACAACCTACTGCCCATGGACTGAGGTTTCCTTAAGTTTATTATCCAATTAGGATTTTAATTTTTCCTTTTGGGATTTTTATTAGGAGTGCAGTACTTGTAATATTAATTTAGAATTAAAAGCTCAAGATAGAGAAGATGGGCAAAATATAACCGAGGCCCTTGCATCAATAGGTGTATGAGGAGATGATGATGATGATGAGTGTATGATCATAATGTGTTTTAGCATCCTCATATGGGATACACACACCCACACACACCAGTATAGGACCTCTCCATTAGAATTATATAAAGTGTACAGTACTGTATATCTTGTTCAATATATTTAGTTATTGCTACCACACAAAATTATCTTCTTGTGAGTAGAGTTCCTTGACTTGATGTACAGTACTGTACTTGACCTTATACATATGTACATTATGTATATGTCCATCTAAGGCAAATTAATTTTTGTTATGACTATTGATGTTAGTCTCCTTTCACACCAAACATTTAACATTTTTTTTTTGTACTGGCCTTTTAAAACCCTTGTGCTTTTCTGCCTATAGAGTTGCAGCATTACTTATAATGATATGAACTATGGTAGTAATGATCATGATTGTGTTTTGAATTTACTTTATACTGACACATTCTGATTACTTTGATGGTTCCTTCACTCTAGTATCCTTCATGAGGAGATGAAGACCTCGGCTTTGTCCGGAGCAGTAGGGGATATGCCAGATTTGTTGGAGGAGAAGGTTCCTGGAGTGGACAAAGTCTCTCCGTATCTGGTTGTATATAGTATGTACATTCTCCACGCAGTAACATAGAACATTTATGGTGCGCATTGATTTGATAGTTATGGATTCAAGTAGATTTAGCTACGTTCGTTCCACAACTTTTAGAAAGTCGTCTAAATTCTGATCATGCTCCTCTTGTGTAATTCTAGCAATTGTGATATTGTCAAGATAAGGAAAAGGACCTTGCAAGCCATCTTTCTTTCTTTACTAAATTGTCCATTGCTTGGTGGAAAGGAGTGGGCCATTTGTTACTCCAAAAGGAATCCTTTAGAAATGATACAGAACAACAATTGCCTCAAAAGCAGTGTACCTCATGTCTGACTCTTTAATTGGTATCTGGTGGTATTATTATTATTGTTGTTGTTATTATTATTATTATTATCATTATTATTATCATCATTATTATTATTATTATTATTATTATTATTATTATTATTATTACTACTACTACTACTTGCTAGTTGGAAAAGCAGGACGCTATAAGCCCATGGGCTACAACAGGGAAAATACCGCAGTGCAGAAAGAAAATAAGGAAATTTACTTGAGAAGTTTTAAGAAAAATAATAACATTAAAATAAATCTTTCATTTATAAACTATGAAAACTTCAAAATAACAAGAGGAAGAGAATAAAGATCGAATAGTATGTCCGATTGTAACCTCAAGCAAGAGATCTCTAACTCGAGGACAGTAGAAGACCATGGTACCGAGGCTATGGCAGCACCCAAGACTAGCCCTTTTCTAGTAAAGTACAGTACAGTATAGAGAAAATGGTATTTAATAAGATTATCACCATGTCATCAATCCTTGGCAATGGGTATGCTGAGCTGGCTCAGTATACTGGTTGATTGTCTGTAAATAGTCATCTCACACATCCACATCTTATGCTGATCACTTGGGTTTTCCGCAACTACAACTTTGGCTCCCCATAAAGATGGAGTAGCTCATTTACTTCCATTGCTATAAAGTCTTATTATTGTTGCTGTAATGCCTGGACTTGGTAGCAATCGGTCGGCAAGTAGGTCATAAACTATGAAAGTGAAGGCTCCTCTAGTGCTGTAGCTGTAAGAACACAATACTTATTACAGTACTGCTTTTCAAAGTTAATCCATATTTATGCCCACTTAATTCCATTGTTACACTTGGGTGCTGTCTCTGAAAATATAGCCCAAGAATTACTGTATGTCGGCGCACAGGTCCCTCAGCGCACAAAGATGTGCGTCAGGATAAGATTGATTATCGAGTCCAAGCTCGAGGTTGGCCACAACATGTCCAGGAGGACTAGTACTAGAAAGATTTTTAAGCCATACTGACCCCCTTACTATCTGGATGCACTTTCAGTTCTAATTCTTGAGCAACTTCTCAATTGTATATATTTAGTATGTCAGTACTGCATGAAGCTATTAGGGCACTCAACTTCCTACCTCTGATTGTTACTACAGTTGCATTCTGTGAAAGTCCTTGAGGGACATTTGTCACCGTAGACATAATATGAGAATGAAGCACTGTTGCTATGGACACTTTTGTGGATTTAGACTGACAAACACAAGCAAAATGTCCCTTCCTAGAACATTTATGAGAGGTAACTTCATATGCAGGGCACGTACTTCTAGCATGATAAGGTCCTTCCCAAAAGTAGCATTTATTCGTACATTGTAGGTAGCGGAAACTGCTGACCTCTCAGAAGCGTCAGGTGAGCTTTTCATAGCATCCCCTTCGGACGACTTTAGGTTTACCACTGCAGTGGAGTGACAAATTTCAGCTATGTGGATTCTGAGGGGTAACAGTAACAACAGTGTGTGCAGTCAGAGAAGTTTAGGCTTCATCATTCTTCTATACAAGGTCCAAGGATTCATCTTGATTGCAGGCACTTTGCGAGTCAAGAATTTTGTTCTTTAGGAGGCATTAGCATATGTGAACTAAAGAGAGACCATTGCTGGAGGCATCTCAAATTAGTTCTTCATAATACTGATCAGCACTGACAGCCATTAGATTACAGTCTTTGTTTATCTTCCTTATTTCTCTGAAGAATTCATCAAGTGATTCACCTGGCTTCTGTTGCTTTCTTGAAAGTTAATGCCAGGCAAGAATTTCATTGGGTGTTTTCACATAGTTTTTTTTTTATTGATTTTTCCTAGCCTTTCATTTGACAATTGTAAGGTTTTCACATCACACTTAGTCTAATTCATTTACTTTTTATACATTACTGCAGTTCATTACACTATTCTGGTCCCATTTCTCTCAACAGATAATCACCTACTGTATTCTGTTAGATACCTTGACTTGTTATTCATCTTGCTTTTGCAAGTAACATGTCATTCCTGATAGTTCTATTGCTTTTCCCTTTTGTTTCTTCTGAGCTGTCGTTCTATATTGGTTCGTTTTGCAATGTCGGCATCCATCAAATTGTATTTATCATATGTCGTCTTCTCCATTTCTCCTTTTTGTTAATGCAGCATCCTTCAAATCATATGTTTTGTCTTTTAGTGGTTTTAACATTCTTTCCTTATGCTTACCAAATCTCCCTCTTTGTTTCTGTCATGTAGCTTCTTATTCTACCTGCGGACTGCCTTCAAATTTTTTGCTTGTTCTCTGCTAGAGCTTGAAGTATCCTCTGTATTTAATATGCCTTTTAAAAGTTGCTCATGAATGGCAGAGGCAAGGGACAGGACAGTTTCTTAGATAATGGCCATATATACATAGGATCAGTGTCCAAGCTGCTTCTCAATCAAGTAAGATCAGGGGAACCAGTTAATGGTTGCTGGTGGTTTGGCTGGTACATCAATAGGCTCTCCCAAACCATTCCCCATCCTTTGCTCACAAGGATGGGGAGGTTGCAGACACTACTAGAAACTGTAGAGCTTGAGTGGGTCTGCCCTGTTTTGGTGTTTCCTAGACTCTTATCATAGCAACTTTCAATAAACTTTTTAAAGGATTTTATTCTTCTTTGCAGTGGTTAACTTTTTCAGTCCCTTTTCTTTCCTTATTCCTGTAGTAATCCCTTCGCTATCTTCTTTTCCTCTTTCAGCACTGGACCACTGACTGTTTTATTTCATAGTGTGAATAAATTGTGTGTGTGAGTAATTGATTCTTGTGTGGGGGGATAGAAAATTCACTCACTTAATAGTCCTAAATCTTATGACTCAGTAAACTACAGCAATGTCTTTCATGTCATGTAAATTCTAGCAAGCAAACTAGCAAGATTAGCTGCTGTTAGTCGTCTTCGTGATTTATTAGGGTTCTTCCTATTTGCAGCCTGTGCTGTGTGTCTGCTCAGGGAAAAGAAGCCGTACATTCTAGACCACATTGTTGAGATAGGCTAGATCTTGTGTGATTGCAGTGCACAGAGTCCCAAAGATTACCTTGCATGAATACTGTACAGTCAGTGTTTTACAGTACTGCTAAGCATGTAGTTGGCTGCAATACAGTACACAGCACAGTACTTAAAGTAAAAATGTACAGTCTTATATAGACAGCTTTCTTGGCATTCATTGTGGGTGTTCTGTGCAGTGTGATGATGGAGCATAATGTGTTATGATTTGAATGTGGGATTTTATCTCTGTGTTTTTCTCTTCTGTAAGTCATTGTTAGCAATTTGTGAGGTTGTACTCCTTTCTATATCCTGTAACCCCAAAATTCATTGGGTAGTAGGTTGGCCAGGGCACCAGCCAGCCTTTGAGATACTACCGCTAGAGAATTATGTGGTCCTTTGACTGGCCAAACAGTACTATATTGGATCCTTCTCTCTGATTACGGTTCACTTTCCCTTTGCCTACACATACACTGAATAGTCTGACATATTCTTTGCAGATTTTCTTCTGTCCTCATACCCCTGACAACACTGAGATTACCAAACAATTCTTCTTCACTCGAGGGGTTAACTACAGCACTATTGTTCTCTAGATTTGGGTAGTGCCATAGCCTCTGTACCATGGTCTTCTACTGTCTTGGGCTAGAGTTCTCTTGCTTAAGGGTACACTCGGGCACTTTATTCTATCTAATTTCTCTTGTTTTGTTGAAGTTTTTAGCGTATATATAGGAAATATTTTAATGTCGTTACTGTTCTTAGAATATTTTTTTTTTCCTTGTTTCCTTTCCTCACTGGGCTATTTTCCCTGTTGGAGCCCTTGGGCTTATAGCATCCTGTTTTTCTAACTAGAGTTGTAGCTTAGCAAGTATTAATAATAATAATCATCATCATCGGTGGAACTTTTGAAGTTCAAACTTGCAGTGAATCTTTTTATATTGAACAGGCTGACATAAGTCTCTCTTAATAATTAATATGAGAAAGTTCTATTTTAATGGCATTATCGTTCTTAAAATATGTTGTTTTAATTGTTCATTACTACTCTTGTAGTTTATTTCCTTTCCTCACTGGGCTGTTTTTCCCTGTAGGAGCCCTTGGGCTTATAGCAGCCTGCTTTTCCAACTAGGGTGTGCAGCTTAGCTAGAAATAAAATAATAATAATAATAATAATAATAATAATAATAATAATATTCTCTAAAGGGAAAGTCATGTGAAAGGGTTTGATGTGCTCTTAGTGAGCTTTGTGTGTTTATTAAATGGCTAGGTTTATGGAAGTTTTCTGCACAAGGATTTCACCGTCATTTAGTACAGTATTTGTGTGAATAGGATCATGATTAGTTTATTTTCTTTATTAGGAGCCACCCACTGTTACTAGCAATTGCATTTGGGAATACATAAACATAGATATATATACTGTATAGTGCAAATAGTTATGCTTGTGTCTGCATGAATACGTACACTCATACATAAATGTGTATATATGGATGTGTGTATGCATTTATATGTATACACATATATACACTATATATATATATATATATATATATATATATATATATATATATATATATATATATATATATATATATATTTATTTATTTATTTATTTACACCGGTATATAATATATAATGTATAAATAGTGTGTGTTTGTATGTATGTATGTTTGCACACATAGGCCTACCTATATCAACCATCTGAAAATATTGTATATAACGGCGTAGTATTTGCTAAAAAGCCAATATGCTTTAATAGCATTTAGTATAATTTAATTATAATTGATATCAGAAAGGGCAAATGAAGAAAAATATCTATACTTTTCATAGATTAGATTGAAAGTTGATGTTCAAGAACATTTCTTAGAATAGATTGAAAGTTGATGTTCTAGAATCTAGGTTACTCTAGTGATCTTCACACACACACACACACACACACACACACACACACACACACACACACACACACACACACACACACACACACACACAGAGAGAGAGAGAGAGAGAGAGAGAGAGAGAGAGGAGGGGGAATATATGTCAAGGTCGCTGGAACTGCTAGGGAGGTTGAACTCCGTTATGAATATTGATTCACTTCTTAATTACGTATGCTAATAATTCATTTTACATTATCTGCGGTGATAATATTTGATCTTGTTTAACATATATTTCGTTGTAATGAGGAAAATTGGTCAGATTTAAAGATTAAAACGACATTTTAAAACTTTAAAAAGCGCCATCGGCCTAAAGCTTCCTCCTGTCAGCTGGAGGTGATGACGTCATAGTGTTTTGTTTCGTTTTTTGTCGTAATATTAGGCTTACTGAGCTAATTAAGGGTAATATTATAATGAAATTAGTATTAATGGTTATATTAATTATTATAACGAGTTTGTGTAGTGTTTATATCCTATTCTTAGAGATGTACACATCGTGAAACGTATGATTTTTACCTTCTATTTATTTGTATCTATGTTCTAATATTTACGATACCGAGAAATCGATTTGCTATCGTAAAAACGGCCATAATTCTTATATGCAAGCTTTTTAATATACTTTATTCATAGGATTAATGTATATAAGTATTGCATATGCTCATTCTATAAAGAATATGCCAGTATAATAGAAATTAAATTGATAAATGAGTGAAATTAGCGGACATTTCGTCCGAAGCTGGTTCGATATCGGACATACCGATCGTCAAACCAAAGGCTATTTGGCTTCTATTATACCGGCTTTATACCTTTACTATTGTGAATAAGGCTTATATATATGGATTCCTGCCATAGAAAAACCTATTTTAGGAAGGAGAAATATGAAAATTAATGCCGAATTTAATTAAAATGATGATACGAACTTTCGAGTCGAAGTGATGTGGCATATTCCTTACAACGGCACAAAAGTACACACAGATCAGTAAAAAAACGTTAGAAAATACTAATGAAAATTCCTGCTTCTTAATCAAATATTTTTTATCATTTTGAATTAGTTATGATAAACTTTCGATAAGAATACATTAACCTTTTTATCAGCAGGGTAATAGGATAGAATGATTATTACTTACAGAATAATAACATTGGTTCCAGTTTTAATTACAATTAAATGTATTATTATTATTATTATTATTATTATTATTATTATTATTATTATTATTACTACTGTTTCGCTATCATTTTTACTGTATTATTATTAGTAGTAGTATTAGCCAAGCTACAGCCCTATATATATATATATATATATATATATATATATATATATATATATATATATATATATATATATATATATATATATCTAAAATCTTGTTTCTCAAATCTTGATTATTCCTCTTAAAATCATTTCCATTTAAAAACTTTTCATCAATGGTGTTTTCAAATTACAATCAGTTTTTTTAAATATATTTTCTTCCCACTTAGTGATTTGCCATCACTTTCAGTCAAAAGGTATTTCTCATTAATCATGTAGTTAATTTATTTCCATATTTTATTTCCTTTCCTTACTGGGCTAATTTCCCTCTTGGAGTCTTTGGGCTTATAGCATCCTGCTTTGTAAAGTAGGGTTGTAACTTAGCTAATGATAATAATAATAATAATAATAATAATAATAATAATAATAATAATAATAATAATAAACTTCTCCACAACCTTATCATTTTAATGAGCTTTCATACCAAATACAATGTTTTAGATATATATATATATATATATATATATATATATATATATATATATATATATATATATATATACTGTATGTATATATATATGTATGTATATATATATTTATGTATATATATATGTATGTATATATATATATATATATATATATATATATATATATATATATATATATATATATATATATATATATATATATATATATATATATATATATACTGTATGTATATATATATATATATATTAAAAGTACTGTACAGTATCTAAATCATCCACATTCCTTTCATAGTACCAATTACTTTAAAAATCCTTTACTTTTCCTCCTTTTCTCACAATTTTCAATAATATTCTGAGTTAATTAATTGAAATCATGGATGACTTTGTATGAATTTGTTTCCCTAGATTGATTGCCTTCCTGCTGTTTCAAATTGCAACATAGGTATTTCTCTTACTCTCTGTACCTCTGGTTATCAATGCTTTGCAGTTTTGATTACAAAATTAGTAATTACTACCGCTAGAGAGTTATGGGGTCCTGTGACTGGCCAGACAGTACTGAATTGGATCCTTCTCTCTGGTTACGGTTCACTTTCCCTTTGCCTACACATACACCGAATAGTCTGGCATATTCTTTACAGATTCTCCTCTGTCCTCATACACCTGACAACACTGATTACCAAACAGTTCTTCACCCAAGTGGTTAACTACTGTACTCTAATTGTTCAGTAGCTACTTTCCTCTTGGTAAGGGTGGAAGCGACTCTTTAGCTATGGTAAGCACCTCTTCTAGGAGAAGGACACTCCAAAATCAAACCATTGTTCTCTAGTCTTGGATAGTGCCATAGCCTCTGTACCATGGTCTTCCATTGTCTTGGGTTAGAGTTCTTTTGCTTGAGGGTACATTCGGGCATACTATTCTATCTCGTTTCTCTTTCTCTTATTTTGTTTAAGTTTTTATAGTTTATATAGGAAATATTTATTTAGATGTTACTGTTCTTACAATATTTTATTTTTCCTTGTTTCCTTTCCTCACTGGGCTATTTTCCCTGTTGGAGCCCCCGGGCTTATAGCATCATACTTTTCCAGCTAGGGTTGTAGCTTAGCAAGTAAAAATAATAATAATAATAGGTCTAACTTTGATTGATTTGGCTTTTATTGAAGGAATTATTTCTAGTTTCTTTTGGATGGAGGCTGGTAATGTTTATAGTCTATTTGATAATATTTTCTGTCATTGTTCATGAATGGGATATCTACTATAGACATTTTAATGATATTTAATTGGGTGATTTTATTTTTAGTATTGTTGGTTCTTCTTTAGTGTTTCCAAAGGAATTACTCTACAAAGATGGGATAGTGAGTTAAGTCAGTCCTAATTTCAGTGTACCATCAGTAGGTTTCTTTCCCTTCACTGGACGTTTGTGCCAAATCAAGGGTATGTGCTGGCATATTATTATTATTATTATTATTATTATTAATTTCTAAGCTACAACCTTAGATGGAAAAGCAGAATGCTATAAGGCCAGAGGCTCCAACAGGGAAAATAGCCCAGTGAGGAAAGGAAACAAGGAAGAATATTTTAAGAATAAAATAAATATCTCATATAAACTATAAAAACTTTAACAAAACAAGAGGAAGAGAAAAAGAAGTGTGCCCAAGTGTACCATTAAGCAAGAGAACTCTAACCCAAAACAGTGGAAGACCATGGTATAGAGGCCATGGCACTACCCAAAACTACAGAACAATGGTTTGATTTTGGAGTGTCCTTCTCCTAGCAGAGCTGCTTACCATAGCTAAAGAGTTCCTTCTACCCTTATAAAGGTTAAAGGTGTCTCATTTCAGTTCTAGTTTTATCAGATTAGATGCTCACCAGAACGTCAGCTGGGCAAGCCCAACTTTACAGACAGAGTTGATTCCATGGTTGTATCGGTTGCCCTACATATCTGTTTTGACGTTGTTAATGGTTTATATGTGACATATCTATTTTGACGTTGTTACTGTTTTTAGAATGATTTATTGTTAATTTGTTCTCATCATTTATTTATTTCCTTATTTCCTTTCTTCACAGCTATTTTTCCCTATTGGAGCCCTTGGGCTTATAGCATCTTGCTTTTCCAACTAGGGTTGTAGCTTGGCTAGTAATAATAATAATAATCCTTTGGGACAGATATATTCATTGTGGTTATGTATCCATTCTGGTCCCTTTTTCTCTGATCCCCATAGTTCATTCTGATGTTAAGGAAAAGGAAATTTAATGAATAAGAAGAACGATTAGGATATACTGTATGGTGGATTGCTTCAAGGATCTGTAACAGTTGGAAAAGCATATTCTAGAAGTTTTATTCCAGCTGTTACCAAGTTGTGGAATGATCTTCCATTTGGGTAGTTGAATCAGTAGAACTTCAAAAGTTCAAAGTTGCAGCAAATGTTTTTATGTTGAACAGGCTGACATGAGTCTTTTTATAGTTTATATAAGACATATCTATTTTGACGTTGTTACTGTTTTTAGAATGATTGTGTTAATTTGTTCTCATCATTTATTTATTTCCTTATTTCCTTTCCTCACTGGGCTACTTTTCCCTTGGGCTTATAGCATCGTGCTTTTCCAACTAGGGTTGTAGCTTGGCTAGTAGTAATAATAATAATAATAATTAATTCTAAATTGTTTTACATATAAATTTCTGCATTTTTCTAGTGTTTTTTAACATTTTGCGTGCTGTTCTCTTCTTTTATTTTCACATGCACTAAATAGATTAAGTACTTGGTATATGTTACGCTGCTTTCTGTCTATTTGGATAATTAGGAGATTAGTTCATGTGACATGAATTTGTAAACTTAGTTTGCTGTATTAAAGGCGTCAGTTTATCTCCATAAGATTCATCATATACATGATACTGTATTTGTTATGTCTATGTAGTATGATACAGTATTATTGGTCATTATGCTAAGGTGTGCTTATCAAAGTAAAGTGCATAGTGGCCACTTTCCTCTTAGTACGGGTAGAAGAGACTCTTTAGCTATGGTAAGCAGCTCTTCTAGGAGAAGGGCACTCCAAAATCAAACCCTTGTTCTCTTGTCTTGGGTAGTGCCATAGCCTCTGTACCATGGTCTTCCACTGTCTTGGGTTAGAGTTCTCTTGCTTGAGGGTACACTCGTGTATACTATTCTATCTAATTTCTCTTCCTCTGGTTTTGTTAAAGTTTAAATAGGCTAGTTTATATTGGAGATATTTATTTTAATGATGTTACTCTTTTTTAAATATTTTATTTTTCACTTTTTCCTTTCCTCATTGGGCTATTTTCTCTGTTGGAGCCCCTGGGCTTATAGTATCCTGCTTTCCCAATTAGGGTTGTAGCTTAGCAAGTACTAATAATAATAATAATACTGGGTTTTCCTTTACAGCTTAGTCTTGTAAGAAATTTTCTCTACTCTTTCCTACCTAGTGATCTGTATAAAGATTCTTGTACATGTTTAAAGACAGATTGGATTCCAGGGTCACTTGAATTCCACGACCATTGGACAAAACCTTTCTCTGTGAATATACATGATACAATCTGGTTTTCATTTTCTCCTGACTTTAAAGCTTCATTCTTATGTTATGGTAGTGAAAATTGCACTGGAAAATTGGTCCTTGATTATAGTGTTCAAAAGTTTTTTATAAATTTTCCTATCTTCTATGTATCTTCAATAGTTGGAAAAACACATAAAAATAACTTTTGGAGTAATATTGAAGAGCTTTGCATTTCATTGTTATTTTTTTTACATTTTTCTGGGTCTCAAGGTTATAATACACACTTTTTTGGGGTTTATTTAAGGATATAAATGTATGTAATTTGTTTATATTGAAATGTTTTCTGCTATTTTGGGATAATTTTCTTATGCAGTCGTAAACTTTGTATGCTGTTCTAAGCAGCTTGTTTCACTATAAAGTATCAGTACATATCTCGGTGAAAAAAAAAGGTGGTTATAACTTCTGTATCTAATGTAACAGTTAGTAACTTTGCTAGGATGTGTTTATTATAGCAAAGTGCAGAGTTACTGGGTGTTTCATTACAAGGTTAAGCACACAGGGAATTCTCGTCTCTTCCATCTTTTGGATTTTTATTTAGATTCTAAGCAGAGCCTGCCAGATATCGAGGGCCTTTTCATTTGCTAAACTGCTTGTGGGATTAAGTGAAATATTTCTACAGATATCCTAATCACTTGGTTTACTTTATAATCTGATACTGTAGAATTAGAACTGTTTTGTAATACAGTGTTTGCTAATGTTAATATTCAGAGTTCAACGATGGAAGTAGGATTTTGACTTAGAATTAGCTGAAGAGGGCACAGTGCAAGCAATATGAGCTTTGTAAAAGTAGGCACTATACTTCTACGCAATATGGACTGTCAGAAAATCCTCCTTTAATGGAAGTGTATTAGATAATTGGTGAACTTTTGCAATCTTACTGGTTACTTTAGTTATTAATAGTCAACCTTACCTTTGTCTTCAATCTCTAGGCTTTTTGTCAGGTCTTGTTTTGTTGAAGTTCCAATCAACATAACATATACATGGTAAGCAGCTCTTCCAGGAGAAGGGCACTCCAAAATCAAATCGTTGTCGTCTAGTCTTGGGTAAGGCCATGGCCTCTGTACCATGGTCTTCCACTGCCTTGAGGTAGAGTTCTCTTGTTTGAGGGTTCACTCAGACACAATATTCTATCTTATTTCTCTTCCTCTTGTTTTTAAATATTTTATAGTTTATATATGAAAGATTTTTTAATGGTTTTACTGTTCTTTAAATATTTTAATTGTTCATTACTTCTCTATTAGTTTGTTTATTTCCTTATTTCCTTTCATCACTTTGCTATTTTCCCTGTTGGGGACCTTTGGCTTATAACATCCTGATTTTCCATTTAGGGTTATGGCTTAGCAAGTAATAATGATAATAATAATAATAATAATGATAATAATAATAATAATAATAATTAGAATAATAATAATAATAATACAGGATTGGTTGTGTATGTCAGTGGAGAATGATGGAAGTAGGGAATACTCTCTTAGAGTTCAAACACTGATTCATCTTGGTTATATACATTTTGATAAGATTGTCATTTGGAGTTTTCAGTAGTGAAATAATCATAGATAATTCAATAAAGCAGCACTGTTTTCTATGCTGAGTTTGGTTGCATTTAATACAGACAATCAAGTAGATTGTGTTTATTCAGACTTCTGGGTTTCTTACCAAGGTGATGATGATTTAGTACTGGTAATCTTCATAGCTAAAGGGATTAGTAATGTCTAATTCTGAACTATTATGAAGGAGTTAGCTCTCTGGTAGTCTGTGATGTTGACCTTGCTTATTGATTTCCTCCAGCCTTTTCCTTCTAACCAATTGTTAACTGCTTTCCAATCTGCGTTTCATTGTATAAGGGACCAAACATCACTGAATGCAATCTTTGTAATGATAAAGCATTGTCATTGAATCAGAATAGTTGTGTTAAAAAAGGGTTAGTTCAAATATAATTCATGAGCTTTCCCAGGATTCTCTTGTTCTCTAACACATTTCCTTACATGTATAATAAGTTATTTATGTGTAATGCATTGGGATTAAATACTGTGATGGTGAAAGTTTACTGTCATGTCTTTATATATTGATATCAACAGCAATGGGCCACTGAAACATAAGGGGACATAGAAAGTTGGGTTTAATTTGGAGGTGCAATATGTAGTTGTTAATTCTCTTAGAAGACATATACAGGGGGAGTTGATACAAAATTGATTGGGATTATTGAAGTAAAAGTGCGGTGGTACTTGAAATATTATTAAGAATATAGTACATGTATGTACAATACAACATACAGTATTGATATTCTTGAAACAAACATTTTGTTTAATGACAAACTTTATAATATTCTATTCACCTTACTTTGACTTCATGATATCACATATTATGCCTGATATACTGCACATGACACTTTCTCCATACATGAGTTAGACTTTCCCTCAGCCTCAGCTCATGTACAGTACAGTATATCAGTGACAAATTCTCATTTGCCAAGTAAATGATAAGAACTTATCTAAATATAACTAGGCTAATTGCAGAAATTGAAGCATCCCTTGTCTATGTGGAGTTGAAGGACCTCAATGTGTGCCGATGGCAACTTCCTTTATGTCTCTGGTACTGCCTGACAACTCTGTGTTCAAATATGGTTCAACTGTTATAGTGATTTTTCAGAGTGTGTGAAGTTAACTTATTATTGAATTTATCAGATGTAGTGGATTTGAAGACACCTGTGCAAAGTTGTTATGCAAATTTTATGATACAATTCACAGATAGAATCACCTGACTGTTCTAGCAAGCAATTTTTTTATAAGATATATTCATACTAAAGTACAATAAGAGAGATTGCATGTAAACTAGTTGTTTTCCTAGTTTGAGCCTGGACTATTAGTCCTTCACGTAGTAGAACAAGTATTCTGTTTATTATTTCTCTCTGATAAATTCCCAAACCCTTCAAATGGATAAGATGTATCTATATGCTCCTTTTCTACATCAGTTATACTATGAGAACTGGTATTTTGTTTTGATATTTCTCTGATAATTTCCCAAAACTCTTCTACTGGAGAAAATGCTGAAGCTGTAGGTGCCTTTTTTACATCTGTTATAACTTGGGTTCTCTTCAGTTATTATTTTTAAGTTCCCACAGACATCTGTGAACAGGAATGTCCTGGTTGCTGTCATTTTGGCCTCCTGCTTCATCATCAGACTTATATTGTCTAGCTCTGTGTGTGTGAGTTGGGAAGGATGGCAGCTGAATCATCATCTTTTTGATGTACAGTATATCAAACAAACCTATTTCAGTGTCGTCCCCCTCTCCCCATAGAAGGGAAGTGGCGCAATTGATTGATTAATTATTAGGTATTATTTGGCATTGTAACAGCAATGGTCATTGATGCCAAGCAGTGCCACTAGTGCATTTAAAGCAGGTGCTCTATAGATATTACTTCCAGGTCTTTGCAGCCTCCATTTTGGGCCCCAGGTTCAACTTTACCTCTGTTCCCAGTTCCTTTTTCCATTTTTACTTTTACTTCAGGGATTTCCTCCAGTTGCACATGGTACTTAATGGCCTCCTTGGCCCCAGTATTGGGCCATATGGCATAAATTTATAAATCCAAGTCATTGTCTCAAAAAAAAAGGTTCCTCAGACCTTGTCATGATGTTTGGACCTGGGGATTAGATGTCAGATCTTTTCATTTATGGGTATTTATTATGTATGGTTTAGAGTGAAACTACCCAATTATACTGTAGTCTTGATATATAGTCTTAGAATGTCACATGTACAGTAGACTTTAATCACTTCTAATCAAAACTTAGAAGTGCTTTGAGTCTCTTCGTCTTGACTTTTACTGTCATCAATGACTTTTTATGTCTTGGTTACATTTCTGTATATGTTACTGGTGTATGCGACTCGTAAAACTGACGGCTAAATATTCAGATATGCACATACATGCACTACTCTTTCACCAGGGTATGACTACTCCCTCTCTCCCTACCCTAGGGATGGGAAGAGCTAAGGGGGAGTTAAAATACACACACATACACATATATATATATATATATATATAATCTATATATATATATATATATATATATATATATATATATATATATATATATATATATAATTCTTTGTATATTTAACCAGGCTCATTATTATATAGGGGAGATTTCATACTGTATATTATGTAGTAGTGCCTTTTTTTCTGCACATTGTTCTAGTAGTTTCGTTCCATGCCATATCGGGCTTTTGTATGGATAAGATATTTTAAATAATCATAATAGTAATTGTGATATGACTATTTTGAATGTTATGGTTATCAAAAGGGAATAGGATTTTATATACACATTAAAATAATGTTTTCTCTTCTCTTCCAACAGAACTGCCATCATGTGAATGGTAAGTACATGACAATTTTTTTTAGTCTTCTATGTTACTATAAGTATTTTAACAATATTGTTCTCCTTATGAATGACTCGTGGGGAATAAATATGTATAGGTGAGAGCTTCAATACAAATCTCTCTCTCTCTCTCTCTCTCTCTCTCTCTCTCTCCAAATTAGATTTCAACTATATTTCAATTGGGCGCATAAATATTATTAACTGTTTAATACTTGACAATGAAAATAGGTGTAACCTTCGGACTTAACAGCATTCATTAATTAACTTCTCATAATAGGAAGCAAATATAATTAAAATATGATACATTTGAATTCACAAACAAGTTAATGGTTGAAACCTTAACCCAGGTGGCCTATTTGGTAACATCCCTGACTGGTGATCGCCAGTGGGGTTTGAGTCCCGTTCAAATTCGTTAGTTCCTTTGGTCACTGCAAGCTCACCATCCCTGTGAGCTAAGGGTGAGGGTTTGGGGGAGCCTATAGGTCTACCTGCTGAACCATCAGCAGCCAGTGCCTGGACCTACATTGTCGTAGCTTGGATGGAGAGGGCTTAGGCGCCTATCATATGTATATATGGTCAGTCTCTAGGGCATTGCCCTGCTTGATAGAGCCATGTCACTGTCCCTTGCTGCTGTCATTCATAAGCGGCCTTTAAACCTTAAAACTAATATACTGTTCTCTACTAATGTCAATCACCTCGTATCTATAAAGCAGGTTTAGTGAATATTCCATCTTTTGTTTTACCTCACAACGTACTGGGGAAGGATTATTGACACCTGATTTCAATATATGTAGTTCATTGAATCGGTAGAAGTTCAAAAGTTCAAACTTGAAGGAAATGTCTCCTTGTTGAACAGGCTGACATAAGTCTGTTTCTATAGTTTATATATGAACGATCTTTTTTATGTTAATGTTTTTTTTTTTTTTTTTTTTTTTTTTCTTTTTTTTTTTTTTTTTTTTTTGGTAGGAAGTATGCAACCGTGAACTGTAGGTCTCTATAACTGACAAAAGAATTTGGGGCAACACTCGAAAGGTTCCATCCACGAAAATGTGTTCCATGTCATAACATAGGCACAAGAGATAATATATATTCCTTTTTCGTCATTATTCACAAGTACAAAATGTTCATCCTCATAATTAAAAAGACAGATCTGAACCTCTTAACAACTTTTTTGGTAGTGCCATAGCCTCTGTACCATGGTCTTCCACTGTGTTGGGGTAGAGTTCTCTTGCTTGAGGTTATACTCGGAGACATTATTCTATGTTATATCTCTTTCACTTTTTTTATTGAAGTTGTTATAGTTTATATATGAAAGATCTTATGTAATGTCGTTATTCTTAAATGTTTTATTTTGATTATTCATTACTTACTTTTCTTGTAGTTTATTTATTTCCTTATTTCATTTCCTCACTGGGATATTTGTCCATATTGGACCCCTTGGGTTTATAACATCCTGCTTTTCCAGTTAGGG